>NC_135076.1:8742500-8765000 GCF_051107435.1 Chaetodon auriga | reverse complement strand
ATTGTTCTGCTTGACTCCTCTTGGTACACATTAATATTATCATTAAGGTTGGATGGTGTTAAGTGGCCACCCCTGTAGGCGCAGTGTAAAACAGATAGTGCTCTCTGTTCATCAAATAAGTGGCTACAATAATCCTCATGTTCCAGCATTCAGTTAACAGATAGGTGGTGTGATGGAGAAAGACTGGCCTGTCGTATCAACAGTGAGGGAAATGCTGAGGGACAAACTAAAATCCCCTGAAGACCTGCAGCCTTAAAAGAGAATATTTACCAGCATGGCTGGTATTAATTTCATCTTGTGAGTCTGTATGTGTGTGTCATCATGGCAAAATGCGGTCCTGGAGACAGCTATTGTGGCAAGATCTGGCGCAGAAGCAGTTCTGAGTACTTTGCCAAGTGTTTATATGTCTGTGGACAGATTTTGTAAGCGTCAGAAACTGCAAGATGCTGTCAGGAAACAGTACAGGTGTGGAGCTGAGATCAAAATGAAGGCTGAGTAAGAAGAGGGGTGCACTCCAATCAAGGGGCCCTTACGCCCGTGGCCCAAATGTGGTTTAAGTTGCGAATCATGACATGAGAGAAGTGAATTTGGTCAAACCGGTGAACTGTGCCAGATTTATTCAATATGCCTGATGGTCATGGAATGTGCAACATTAAAGACGGTGAGTCATGAACGTAGAATGTGTCATTATTGGCAAGAGATAAATGATGAGTTGTTTGGCAAGAACATGAATCGATGTCAGTCGGTCTGTCTGTCTGTCAGTCTGTATGTCTGTGCGTGGACAGATTTTGTCAGCGTGATAGCGTCACAACCGTGGAAAAGGCAGTCACGAAACTTCACAGGTGTGTAGCTGAGATCAAAATGAAGGCCGCAGATGGGTGTGGTTGGACCCATGAGGACTGAGTATGTAATAATGTAGTAATGACTACTGAGTTCTTATGGGTTGGAACGTGTTGACTTGGCTTGGGGCTGAGTGCCACAGAGAGGGCAGGAATTGCAGAGATGAGCTAACACATTGTTGATTTTGGTATTTTCGTGGGATGTGACAATAGCAAATGCAGACTATTGCCAGCTTTATTCTCTAAAATACCATGTGGTAAAACTCTTATGTACTGTTAAAATATTTAGCCAATTAGCAATATTTTGATATTAACAGTGAATCAGATGACTAGCTGTAATATGAAAGGGATACTTATAGCACTAAACCCACTGAGAATCAGCATCTAACTCCACAGGTCTTTAGAGCTTACAGTCACTTTTAGCTCCATTTTTTTTTTTTTTTTCATTTTGTCTGATCTGCACCTGGACTGTTGGATTCCCACTCATGACTTTTGGTTAACTGACGAAAGCTGCTGAAAGCAGAAATCAATCTCAGATAAGCTGATTACCCTATGTATGTGCCCAGCAGGAGATGGCATACGACCAAAGCAAACGAGCGGTTGGTGAAGAGATACCTGCGACCTGTTAAAGGCCAGATGTCTTTGTCAAGGCAGAAAAACAGAACAGAGATAAAAGAAGAGTGAAAACTGATTGTACATTTGTAAAATGGGCGGAAACAAAACAGTCGTGATGATATAATGCTCATGTTGCTTTGTCTGCTCTATGTGTACGTGGGCTTTTTATCAGATCTGAATTTCATGTTTGAGCTTGTTGTCAATTCTGCTTCATAATTCTTCATAATTTTTGAAAGTAAAGTAATTTTTGGTGCTCACTGGACCAAAATACTACATATGCACATACAGCACCACTGAAAAGTTTGGGATCACGTTATATTGATGTTTTTCTTCTGTCCTTCAATAATGGTTATTTTAACATGGATAAAAATAGTATTTTTCAAACACAAAACCCTTGACTAACCTTCTATTTCTGTTTTGATGTTTTACGAATAGCTTTGCTAAATGAACACTCCTGTTCGTTCCAGCTTATTATTGGCATTATTGTGCACTTGACACTGAAACAGGAACCTGCTCCTATTTAAACCTGCACTGTTACTGATGCTAAGCTTCCAGTTTCTTCCAATCACCTGTGATGTCTTATGCTTTTATTCAACTGTGGCTCAGAGGAATATTTGTCTCCCTCTGCCTTTCAGTTGTCAGTCTGGTTGAACCATTGAACAGTGTTTCTTCTTCATGTACAAAACATTACTTTCTTTGCAAAATCTTCATACAAAATAACATCTATTTGTAAAGAAGACTTTCTACAATCTAATAGAATGAAAGACCATTCAGAAATACAGAGTTGTCCTCTCAGTCCTCTCACTGTGCTGAATCAAGCTTTAGTGGCAGGTGATTGGAAACTTTTGAATGGTTGTGTACATACAGGTATAAGGACGAGACCACAGGCGTGCTTTATACATTCTATGAGACAACTGATGCAAAACGTCAAAGAGTATACTGCAGATCAAGCAACACAACTAAACATAAATATCAATAATTCCAGTTTGGTTCATGTTGTTGTCATCATGTTTCAGAGAAATAAAGTCCATCAAAGCACCATCAGATCCTACACTGCACTTGTGGCAGTGCTGAAAGTCTATCCTCCTTTTGAGGTAGAGGGATCACAGCTCAGTCATGGTGCTCGAAATATTTTTGACATCCGTTTTCTTAGCGCTTATACAGTAACAGAAACACACACACGGACATGTCTGACAAGTAACCAAATAAAGTTTGTTGGTGTTTGTCATGACTTCAACTTTCAGGGAAACGTTAATGAGGTGCCAAGAAATAAGTCACGGGATTTTAAGAATGTGTGTGTGCATGCTTGTGTGTTAAGTTGACACTGAGGTGGAGCGCTGAATCCTGTCCAACAGTGATAAGGCTTTTGATGACAGGGCTGCATTAACCTACCTGACACACACACACACACACACACACACACACACACACACACACACACACACACACACGTAGAGTGGTTGGGGAGGGAGGGGGTGTGTGAGAACATGCTTTAAGAAGCCTTGGCTCTCTGTGTGTGACACTAAATCCCATTCATGGCAACAAACACACTGACAGAGAGGCAGGAGTGAGATGGAGGTGCAGAGAGGAGGTTTATTACACACCAACATGACATATAGGAGGAGAAGGAGGGAGGAGACTGTGAATCTACCAAGACACACGCTCGGCTGTCATCTTCTTCCCAAGAACAGGAGGAGAAGGGGAAAACGCTTGGAGCGAATGATACTGTGATACCTGCTGGAATGTGTCCAACTGTAATGCAAATATACCTCCAAATGGGTCTGAAGCACAGCAAAATCTGGTCATTTCAGACTATATTGAATATATCTATACAGTTGCTGAGTGTATAGAGAAATTATTAACCTTCTTTGTTAGAGCAGTTTCACATCAAATGCATAAGGAGTGGAGTCTATGTCAGGTACAGCACAAAACAAAGAGCAGCACATAATCCTACATGGCAGCGACTCTAAAATTCCCCAGAGCAATTTGTGCCTCTAACTTCAAGCAGATCATTCCAGCTGTACAGTACGTAGTACTGGAAACCAGTATTCCGCAGTTCAGGACTGGTGTGAGAATCTTTTAAATTTATCCCATGATCTGCTGTCTTGATTATTAGCTCTGAACTCAACTAAGGATGTTAAATATCTTGACATCTTAGAAAGCAAGGCCTTATAAATGAAGACACAGGTATGCCGACAGCCTGACTTGTGTAGTGAATTGAATAGCACTGTGGTAGATAGCGTCCACTGGTTTAAGGGTAGTGGCAGCAGTATGAGCACACAGGACATCTCCATAATCCAATGTAGACTGCATGATGTGTTTAGAATGGTTTTTCTGTTTTGAAAGGAGTAACAAGCTATTTCAGCACAAGGATCCTATTTGAATGTTTAGTTTTTGAGTTTCGAGTTTTGTAGGAAAATCTGCTGTCGAACCAAATTCCTATGGATTTTCCATGCCGTTCTGTATTAGTTAGATCTCTTTTTTAGAGTATGGGTAGAATTGGGAGCATCAATAATTTTTTTTTGCCATTTTGCTATTTTGGATTTCAGGACAACTTTTAAATTTAACAGAGAGATCTGGAGGTCGACAAAAACACACTGCAAACTGGAGAAAGCCTGATACACAGTGCTGCTGATGGCATACAAGATCAGTGGCAGTGGTTCTAGTATTGATCCATCAGGGACACCTTTATTTATCATTTGGGGATTTGATTAGTAACAATGGACAACAACCGTTGTAAAACTCTATTAGAACAATGTGATTTGAACCAGCCAACAAGAATCCTAAAAATAATAATAATAATAAAAATAAAAATTAAATAAAATAAAACATGAAACAGCTTATTTACCAAAATATCATGATATTCAGTATCAGCGGCTTTGGAATGGCTCTACAAAGCCTGTCTTGCTTCAGTGACAATGAGTCCCAGTGAATGAGCTGATGAGATCAGCATATTTGGCCACTTAACCCAGTGAAAAATCTGTGCAGGCTAAAATTGTCTTGCTCTGACAATGCAGAGCTTGTGATCCCAGGGATGTAACATAGTTGGTAATATGGTAACTCTATTTATGTGATATTTTTGATATTGACATTTATTTCAATGACTTGCTAAGGCTTTGCCAGTGCTCCTGATTCCAATCGAGAACACTGAATTATGCAGCTCTTTTAGCTGGAAAAGGGAAAATAGAATAAGCTATGGCTAGGTGCTAATGGAGCAGAGGCCACTAAGGAGAGGGGTCTTTGGATGTAAAGTGAGAAAATAAGGGTCTGTAGGAGCTGCAAAGCTCGGTCACTTGTGTATCTAATGGTAAAATGTATGTAAAATACTAGTATATGACATTACGAATTGAGTCACCAGGAACCAATGTCCTGGTTTTCACAGAAAATGAAAAGTGGAGCCTGTTTGCAGCTGAGATCAACCCACAGTGATAAATAGCCTACAGTCCTGTTTGTAAAAGTACAGAATGTACTGAGAGGATATACAATAAAACCTAACTACTAACGAGGTTACATGAGGGAAACGTCACTTGAAGAAACTTACAGGGCACCAAAATGTACAATCCTTTACCTAATGATGACATCATATTGAGAATGGATGGGATGGTATTCATGTTAAACATTGTACCAGTTATGCATGACAAAACTTTTTTAAAGCATCCGTCAATTGTAAAATGTGATGTAATCAAACCACGAGATTAAAAAGTAATTGTACTGTTCAAAAGTCGCAAAACTATGACACAGATACCAACTGGTGGCATTGTAAAGCTGTCCAGAAGAAAAAGAGAACGGGCCGAGGGGGAGACAGAGAGATGACAAATAACAACAGGAAGACGGGCGGAGTAAAAGAAGAGATCGTGAGATACGCCCGGTTCTGACTTTAACTGTCATTCTCCATATGGTGCAGTAATGACAACCCTCCACCTTCAAACCACCCGCACTGCTCGCCAACACGCCTCGGGGGTTCTGCCAGTGTGTGAGCTTGCGTGTGTGTGTGTGTGTGTGTGGTTGTGTGTGGACGAGTTGTTACCTGTCTCATTTTCCTCGACACAGCTTGCAAGTGTGACATAGCTGAAGGCCAAAAAACAATTTAAACACTTTCTTTCTGAGCGTTTTACTTTTACTTTACTATAATTACCAAGGTAGAAATTGTAAATGAAACTCTCTTTAATCAATTTTTGGCTTTCGCCAAACCATCACTTTAAAAAATTTGTATCAACACACAAAATTCATGTCTGTACGTTGTTTTAATAGCCTGAATCCTCCATAAAAATGGTCAGATTGTTATTGTAGTAAAAATGTCAGACTGTCTTATTGTTGCTCACTGTAAACTTACAATACTCCTTTACAACAAATTCTGAACCCCTACCTGCAGGATAAAGATAAAGATGGTGCTGAATTATTATTTTTTTAATTGATAAAGCAATGATATTAGCGTACTTTTGCCCAGCTACTTTCTGTCATCTCATAGTTTATGTAAAAAAAAAAAGGTAAGCGTTAAGTGTCACGCCTGAACATCTCCATCTATCTATATGATCAGAGACACTCAGGCAGACAGCCAGACAGACAGCTGTGAGAGGCGACAGTTGTCAGGCCAGCACCAGAAAAACTCCCTTTTGCATAATTCAGCTGTAACGGTCTGTCCTGTCATCAGGACCATCAACATCCAGGTATCACGTCATTAGTCAGCTATAACCTGTAATATTATCACTTTGTCAGTCTTTGATCATGTATTACATGGCCATCTGCTGTGAACACGCATATATTTAAAGTATCTGTTTTAAAATAGACATGTTAAAGTTTAAGCATTCAGCGGTTTTATCAGAGGAATATGGATTTGATCTGACATGACGAACAGGGCCCTCAGGTATCATATTTAGAAAGGTCAGACAAACAAAAAAGTGTATTTTCTACTCATTGTCACCCACATTTCAAAGTTTAGTATTGCTGAGTTTACTTTATTAGGACATTAAGTCACAGTTCAGTATTGTATTATGGCCTTAATAATAAAACCATCAAATGATTTTCATGATTAGCGATAATTAAAGCAAAAACAGCATTTTCAGCTGTCTTGATCATAGGATATTACATTTGCAAGTTGTGAATACTCCAAAGAGGTGGAAAAGGGGGAGACAATGGAAGGAGAGAAGGAAGAGAAGGGAGAGGTGAAGCCAGAGTAAAGAGTGAGAGAGAAAAAGGGAAAGAGGGAAAAATAGAGTGGAAGAAAGGTAAAGAAAGCAGAGCGGGAGACCATCCGTCATGTATCAGACGGAGCTCTGCGACCACCAGAGAGCTCCCCTGAGACCCTCCACAGCACACACACCTGCACACACCGTGCACACATACACACACACCTGTACACACTGTGCATACACACACACACACATACACACACATATAGGTAGGGTACCATTGGCTATAGGCTGAGGGCTGCCTGTCTACCTGCCTGGCACACAGATACCTGAAACTGCTTCAAAGCTGAGGTGAGCCCCCATTCCCCCTGCCCCCCACCTCGCTGCCTCTCTCCCTACACACACAGACACACACAGACACACACAGACACACACGCACAGGCCTAAGGCTGCTTATGCTGTTCCCCCTGTGACAAAGTCAGACTGTCACTCAATGAAAGAACTGCAATAAAGGAGGTTCAGTCATATAAGAGTACAGACTGTCACATGCTACACCTCTCACTAAACCGTATGCTTCACATAGATAGTACACACACAATTACTTTCAATTCATCATAAGCTGATACGATCATGAAATTTAGAAGTGTGACTGTGATCCAGATCATCAAGGTCCACTTACCCTCCTGATTTCATACATGTTCAGCTGCACTAGCTACTGTATGTGAGCCTATGCAGTTATACATTCAAATGCATCTCAAGCTGCCCTCCGAGCTGTTTTCAGACATCCGAGCACAACCACACAACCAGCACACCAAAACAACACGTTTAAAGTCAGAAAACCATCAATCAAGCAACATAATAGAGCTGATAAAACTTTTTTTTAGGTAAACAGTGAAAGAGGCAGCTACAAGGAAGTCAGTGGTCGCCAAATAAACAGCCAAGATAAAAGGCGGCGGCACTGAACACAATCTTTGATTGATGTGAGATCTTTCGGAAGTGCAGTAGCACAGAAACATAACCACATCAACTCTGTGCCAACATCATCATCAAAACACGAAGGAAGTCGTCGATTCACATTTTGATTTATTGCTCTACATCTTTGTTAGATAATCTGTCAATTACAGGAAATATTTCCCTCCCTCCGAGTTGCTCTTCCGCCCGGTCTCTTCATGCCAATTCTTTGATGTTCATTTGACAAGTAGGATTACACCAAAATGCACTTCCCACCGCTCATCTTAATGAAACAGCCTTCTCAAAGCGGAAACTGAATCTATATTTGGTGTCTAAAAGGGTTGTGTGGTACGTTAGTGCCACTTATCATATAGGACGAGAGGCTGTCAGAATGGCAGGCAGACAGAGGGAGAATAAGTGCTAACAGTGTCCTGTAATAATAGTTAGCTCTAATTGAGTTAATCCAACTGGAGCTATAGCGGCTGTTGTGATTTAGCCCGGATTAAAAGACATGCCAAGGCAATTTTTTTTTCTCTGGTATCCATAGCAACAGAGTCCTATAGGGACCTGAGAGGGAATACAGCTGCTAGCACATAGCCAAACACATACAGTGCATGGCCAAAAGTGTGTGGACACCTTAATATCATAGTTCTTGTGCTTGTAGAACATCTCATTTCATAACCATGGCCATTAATATGGTGCAAAAACAGCCTCCTCTCTTCTGGGTTTTGGAACTTGGCTGCTGTCGAGGTTCCAGTCCATCCCAAAGGTGTTGGATGGGATTGAGGTCAGGACTCTGTGCAGGTCAGGCCAGTTCTTCTACACCAAAAAAAAAAAAAAAAACAACCCCAAAAAGCATTTCATAAACAACAAGTGACAAAGTACATTGTTACAAATAATTAGTCTCTTTGATCTGATCTGATCTGATGCCACAGTGTGGACAACAACATCAATCACTACTAATCTGATACTGCTACACTTACGGTTTGGTTAGGTTAGCGCACACTAATGACTCAGGGTTTGAGGAAGATCACAGTTTGGTTAAAAGTCACTACTTGGTTAATGTTAGGGAACAATCATAATTAAGAAACTAACATAGAAGCCAACGCTGACCGTTGATGCTGCAGCAGGTCTCCCATGTCAAAGTCCGGCAATTTGTTGGCCAATCCATCCACCCCATCCTCCCTCCTCTGCAGACCTTGTTGCTCTATAATAAGGTCACACTATTTCCTCCTTTGCTCCTGAGACACCCTGCCAGAGGGCCTTATCACTTGAACATAAATCTGTTTCATTTTTGGATATTTCCTTAAACAGCCAATGCTGCTGTTTTTTCTTAAAAGCACAGTTTCTTCTTTATGGACTTGCACGGGGGAATGATCATGTGGAAATGAAAACACAAACTTCTGTGACAAAGTTAGACGCACACTGTTGTCTCACATACTATTATACGCCGTTGAGATTAAGGTTTCAAACCTTGAAAAACAGCCCCAAACCAAAAATACACACAGTGTAGGGCAAAAAGTTCTGGGTCAAAGTCTTTCTAAAAAGCATGCTATGTAATGTTAACCATGAAATAGTTAACTCTAGCCAACGATCTTCCTGTCTCACTTGCTCTACCTGCTGTGATCTATGTCTCTCTGCCTCAGGGGAAACACAATCATCAGTCAGTGGATCCACCCATCCGTCCCTCCGCCGTGCCCAGGGGCCCCCCGGGCCACTCCTAACCCCAGAACACTGCACCCTCCCTGGGATGAAACCTGGCCGTGCGCCCCCTCTCCCCTCCCTGGAGCCTCCGTGGAGCTGCTGGCATCGACTCGTCTTACAGGGCGTCGTTTCAGCCTGAAATCAAACCCTGGTGAGAGAACACAGGCCTGGATGGACAGACAGATAGATGGATGGACAGACAGTAAGGTAGATACGTGGGGAGCAGATGAACGGGCGCATCCAGGCCAGGTTGAGGGAACAAGAAGAGGTCCACAGGGACAAGCACCGATGAATAGAGGCTGGAAGTGTGTCATTTTCCTGCGGGAGGTGGGGAATGTAACTTTGCAGGCCTCCTAAACTTGATCAAGCCCGATTCTCCAACTGTGTCTAGTTTTTGACCAAAAACCCTGAAATCTGTCATGAAACAGAGCTGTGGGAAGGAGAGAGAGTGGAACAGGAGACTCCTCTATTTACCAGCTGTTGTTTCAGTGAACACACCAACACACACACACGCACACAAAAACACACACAGACACACACACACAGACATGCACACACCCAATAGCAATTCCAGGGAAAAGTCAAAGCTATTGTAAACAGCACACATGGGAGATGGGGAAGGAGTCACACTTGCACACATAGAACTAAAATATGAGTCCAAAAATATACATACCTACAAATGATGCTCATGTATGCTCAGTAAGTTAATATATTTGATGGATGTCAGATGTGCTTGAGAGAAGAAACACAGTCAGTATGGTGTGCATGTCCTGTAATATCATCTCATGTCCCAGATTGGAGAAAGGTACTGACAAACACACACACACACACACACACACACACACACACACACACACACACACACACACAGAGTAAAAGCTGGTCAGGACAATAGTTTATTCGTTAAATGACAAAAAATGAGTTTCTGAATTGAAAAATGTGCCACAAGGTAGGATTTTTGAGTTTATCATGTTCATTACAGTGTTTGAATTACAATCTGGCCTGAGATATGTATTTGTATACACTGTATATTACTTCCAGTACATGTGGATGATAGTTTATGACATGTATAACAGTATATGACAAGATTACTGAAGACACATGTCATATTGTTTGAGCGTCATTAATGGACCTCCATCTAATTACAGTTGTAGAATCCAGGTGCCGTCATGACAATGACATACACTTTCACACACACATTGTGTCAATAGATCCCAGGAGAATACAATGCAAAAGCACTTTACAACCATAATTCATAAAAGGACATCCCGCTACATGTTGACAATTACATCCAATGTGCTTGATTATTCAGATAATTTAAGGTTACCCTCACTACACTTCTCATTTAGCAGCACAAAGATGAGCGCAGATCGAACGTTATTATTTCAGTATAACAAATCACAGTGGTCGGCATCAATGGTAGCTTTTGGCTTTTTTTGTGAAACCAATAATGAAGATATTCTCTTGTGTTAGAATTGCAAAATCCACTCTGAATGTAGAGTATCAAAAAGCTCAAAATGAGCTCAGGGAAGAAACTCCAGTCTTGCATTTTGATGTCTTTCGAGATTCCAAACCATCAGCTTTTTAACTCATGTCCATCTGTTATTTTAGTTAACAAGTTTCAGTCGGAGCCAAATAATGACGACTGTCACAGCTTGACTCGTGGTCGTAAATTCATGTCAAATCATAGAGTTTCTCCTCATGTGTTCCTCGTGTACATGTACCTTTCTTTTTCTTCAACTGCTCTGTACAACTGTATCCTTCTCTTCTCTTCTCGTCCCTTCTCTTCTCTCTTTCCACTCCTCTTTCCATTTCAAGCATGCATCCAGAAGTTAACATGGAGGGAAATAAACTTTGAAGCTCTGCAACCTCCAGGCACGAAGGAAAATGAGAGAGAGGGGGAAAGACAGCAAGAAATGCAGGTAGATGAAGAGGGAGTGAGGAAGAGACTTGTTACTGAATGTTTCCATGCAACTATCAAGTGAATTTTACGCAAACTTTTGAAAAGTCCCAGAAAGTAAAATGTGAATTAGGCGCGCTTCCATCAGCTGAAGTTGAAGTTGATGAGAACAAATCGGTTAGATAGAAGATAGAAAATAGAAAAAAGAGCAAAAGAGAAGACAGAATTTATTTTCCCTTCTGCTAAATCAAACACTAAACAACTTGTCTGTCTCTCCATCTGTCCACGTAGCTTTCTTTGGCTGAAATCTTCCAGCTCTTGCTGCAGTATTGGGTTTCCTGACATTAGCGGCCCCCGTGGCGGCTCCGAGGCTGTTGCTCTTTGAAGCTTCGGCGGTGCTGCTCCGGCTCATTTGGTAACAGGTTGGGAATGGGCCGCTGGCGAAAAATGAGACCCCGGTCGCCTTGGAAACAGGTCCCCCACCCACCTTCACAACGTGGTTTGGAGGGAGCGTACAGTGACATTTAGCCGGTTTCTCACCGCAGAGCCAACAACACATGGAGGGTTAACAGGTAAATAGTGAGTGAAGAAGATTAAACAGAGGAGATCTGCTGAGAATGTGTCAGAGCTCTAATGATGCCGGCCCTAAAAGTGTATGTGTGCACTTTTGTGTGTGAATTTGTGTGAACATTTGCGACAAAAACTGCGTTACTCTCCCTTACTTAATACTTAAACTTGCCAAATCGATCCATTTAATGAATTTAAAGCATAACTGAAGATTTCGGTTCACAGAGCAAAGTGGAAAAACAGCTCCTGGCCTTAAGTTGGAAGGTCTTCAAGATATCCTGTTACCCTCCTCACAAGAAGCCAGCCCAGAATCAGGCCCTGGGCCCATTTTGGGTCCTGACCCGTAGTTTAAGAAACCTGGTTTTGGACAATTGGTTTCAGTGTAATGAGTTTGTCTTTGCAGTGATACCTGGTCATTACTGTGTCGGGGAGGTAGAAGGGGCTAAATGTTACAGAGTGTTTAACGTAACAGGCGTCTTCTGACTGACCAGCCAGCAGCAGGTATCAGTTTACTGCAGCTGTGAGCCTCAAGGCACCACAGCATTCTGGGAAGTGTAGTAAACATGATTTCTGTAAACTACACCTAAAACGTGATCTGCTCATTTTAAAAAATCCAAATATTTTTTTGTTACAAAGTGAAAACAATGAGGCTTTCTTATATCGGCTGGATTCTCATTCACTCTCTGAATCATAACCGCTACAAAAACCTTCCTTTGTACTGGCTGCTCCACAGTCCTTATCAGTCCAGTTTTACATTTTTTGATGTTGCAGTTCCCAGTGCTAGTTTGGCACAATATTATTAAGCGGTACAGTTTTTGTTGCTCCTGCACTTGTCAGCCTACAGCAGCTGGTAGTGAAGAAGTCTGAAGTGCTACTCCAGTGCTCGGTGCTCCAGGACTTTGTCCTTCACTACTTTGGGTAAAATTAAGTTCTTCTGCAGTTTAAGCAGTTAATTATAGCCATAACTAATGATCAGCTGGCTCTGTCATGTAGATGGGTAAAACTGTAAGCAGGTCGCGAGCATAATCAGAAACAATTTTATACTGCAAACAGCTTTTCCCTGCAGTAATCAAGCTGAGAGCAACCTGATGCAAAGTAGTTTACATTTCAGTCTATATGCACTCCCTCCCTCCCTCCCTCCCTCCCTCTGTGTCTTTATCCTTCATCGTCCCACTCCTACTTTTTCACTTGTTTTACCTCATCCCTGCACATCGTTGCCTCTCTGTCCCCCCTCTGCTGCTGATTAAGAACACAACCTGTTGTTGTCACCACTCTTTCCTGATTACCTACTGCTATTTTTTTTTTATTCCTTCATCTTCCTCCTCCTCAATCTCCATCTCTTTTTGGCCTAGCTGCTCACTCAACCATACAGTGTGTATGCGTGTGTGTGTGCGTATGAGTGCGCGCGCATGCGTGTGCGACGGTGCGTGGCGGCCTAACGAGTTTGATAGCTGTCACCTGATCTCGGTGATGAGGGTTGCAGTAGTAGCGAGAGGAGCGGGAGCGAGAGGAGAGTTAGGTTTCTCCGCTGTAATTAGTTTTCCCAGCCTCTAATTATACCAGGCGGAATTACAAGCCTGATTGACTGTCATTTAAGCATTTTAATTCATGGAATTACCCTTTTTCTCTTTAAAAAAGAGAGAGAGAGTTGTTGTTTTGACAGGCGGGCATGTTGGGATGGAGGGCAGACCATACCCATACATACTGGCAGTTTTGACAGAGGTAAACACGCTGGGCTGGAGTACAGCAAAGACACATACTGTAAAACAGTGAGTTAAAATGAATAGCCTGAACCGGCAAAAACACTGATGCACTGAGGGAAGGTTCATGACGGTCCAGAGCCTAATTAATCATAGATTAGCTTCGATAAACGCTTTAAAAAGGGAACAGGCCGAGCAAAAAATAACCAACTTTAGATACTATTTCTAATTCTCCTCTCCTCTCCTCTCCTCTCCTCTCCTCTCCTCTCCTCTGCTCTGCTCTGCTCTCCTCTCCTCTCCTCTCCTCTCCTCTCCTCTCCTCCTCTTAACCCTGGAAGCTGTGTTGTTTTAACCCTCATCTTTAATTCATCCCCACCGAGCAGCCTGCACTCAGAGCAGATTAGAGAAGCTGAGAGGCGACACAGAGAGTTATTTGGTTTCTCCTCTGTTTATAATCTTGTTTTTGCGTTTTCCTCGTTCAGCATGAGAGGTTTGAATGAGCCTCTGGACACTTTGTAACTATACTCCTCTTCTGTCAGCTTTTACTGTTTGTACGCTTTATGTTTTCTGAACTACTGAGAATGATCATCGAAATCATATTGTCTGCTAACAGTTGGTGGGTGATGATGATGATGACGGTGAAAATGTTTTAACCTTCAAAGACTGGGTTGGAAAAGGTTTTGTGATATATTGTCACTATAACTACATTGTGCTTTATGGGAGTAATATGTCTTTGTCGAGCTATGATTGCTGCCTGTGTGACTGCGGTGGACGAATGAGATCAATGTCAGTCACTTTAAGTCTTTTCCTTCTTTCATCATCACCAGCAGTTGCAGAGCAAACCAGTCCTGGATTCAGCAGACGCTGGTGAGAGCTGCCATGAATGCAACATAAATCAGCTTTTAAGTTCCTCTCCTGGCATTGAGTGAACTCCTAAAAACTCATCTCTGTTCATCAAAATTACATAATTAAGATTTTTTTCCTTCCTTCCCTTCCTTCCTTCCCTAAAGTGGCTCTGATGTAACTCTACACTTTTGCCGTCATTTAGTACGTACAGATCCAAACAGTGCTCCACCCACCCCTCCGCCGCTCGCCTGCACCTGCTAACCAAACATAAAACCTCTGCTTGTTTTCTGTTCTGCTAGCTGCTGTATGTTACACAATGGCTTGTGGTAATATAGGAGTATCTATGCATCTAACATCTATGCATGTTGGAACCGAGAACAGAGTTTTCTGTCAGATCATCTAATTGAGCAGCTTAGTTTTCTGACAAACTGTTTTGAGCAAAGTTTGCTGTAACTTTCTTTGCCAACTCCCTCAAGATATATAAAATGTCCTGTCAGCATTTGACATGAATCATCATGTAACTTGGCAGGCTAATGTTGGCTAGCATTATGTAGCACTCTGCAGATTTGTTTGGACACAGTCAACGGATGAATCACAAGAAAAATAAACTTACCAACATGTTGGCTCATACTGTCTTCAGGATAAATGGGTGGCACAGCATTGGCTTCAGTATAAGTTCAGCCACTCCTGAATATGTTTGTCACTCTGTTTTGACAAATCTGGTCACACTCGGACGGTGGACAGCTTCCAACAGCCCAGGGAATGTTTTGGCCTTAAAGGTCAAAGGTTTCCATGAGTCACGTAATGTGATTATTCATCCTACATCAGTGCCTCTGCTCTGTGAAGCTTGATGAAGCTGGAATATTGGCTAATGGGCTCTGCTCTCATACTGTACATCTGATATCCAACTAAAACAAACACACACGTCTGAAATTCGATCCCGTTCCTCATATCAGGTGTGATTCCCGTCAATACACTGAAGTGATAAACGAGCCAGCAGCCTGTTTGTCTGCCTGTGTTTCCACACTGAGCATTCATAGGAAACTACTACGTCATATCAATAAAGGAGAAATAAAACTGCAGCTATAAGTTTGGAACTCAACTTATTTTTAAAAGGAACATGAGGTCATTTTTCGTCCTCCATGAGTTTATCGGCACTTTGCCTCAGTCTAGTACAGCCTTGCCACAGTATTGATCAATGTGATGGTGCTTTTCTTTATTGTTTCTCATGTTTCATCTCTTTGCCTTGAAACTATATGTACAATGTCATATCTCAACGACTATCAAGTGTTCTGCTTCTTTGAGTGTGTGTTCTATGGGCGTGTGTGTGTGCGTCTTTTGCTTTTGTGTTGCTGCTCGTGCTGCTGTAGTGACCTGAGAACTCGCTGATCTCATTAATAATCCGGCTGCCTGAACTGAGCGCGCTCCACAGAGCTCTCGCCCCTCTTAAATTTTCCTTTCCCCTTATTGTCTTTTGTTTCTGCCTCCCCCTTTTCTGTTTTTCTTTTGTTCCTCTCTCATCTGGTCTATTTCTTTCCCCTCCGTCCTGTCGTTCTTCTGTCTCTGCCTCCTTTCCTCTTCTTCTCTGTGCATTTCTTGCTGTCTCGCTTGCACTCTCTGTCTGTCCCCTATCTCTTTCTCAGTCTGTCTCTCGTTCCCTCTCCCTGCAGACTTCTGCCTCTGATAGAGCAGCAGCCCCTCAACCGATTAACTCTGCAATCCCTTAATAACAATCTCATTCCCTCTATCCCCCCCTCCCTCACTGCCTCTGTCTCTCTCTGAAGCCCTCCCAGTTCATTTGACCACTTTATTTCAACCTCCCATTCATGGGGCTCAGATCACACAAGGGGCTGTAATGACAGCACATTTATTAATTAATTGCGTGTGTAATTGCTAAAATTAAGTTTTGGAAACTTGGTAATGATGTGAGGAATTACAGGGATGGAAGGAGGGGACGAGCTTTGAAGACAAACCCCCTGAAGTTCTTCTGGGGATGGAGGATGGGGGAGGCGTGGATGGATGGATAGAAAGGGAGAGATAGAAAAAGAAAAGAGGAGCGGGAGGGGTGGGAGAGGAGTAATCCAGGAGGAGAGCCGCACTGTAGGGCTGATCAGAGCCGAGAGTTTTGTCTCTGGGCTAATCTTCTCTTCTCAAGTGGTGTCATGGCCGTCACTCCGCTCTTCCCGTCAGTCCGTCGGTCTGTCCGTCGCGCGGCAGCAAATTCCCCCATTGATTCAGACTGGGCCACTTTAATTAACTTCCTCCCTGAGATAATGGCTAGCTCAGAGGAATCTGCTCGCCGCGAAAAACTCTGAGAAAAACTTTTCCCTGCGTCTCCAGGATGGCTAAGACGGCCCCTTCAGCTGCGGCGTAATTTATTTCTTTTTATTGTCAAGACTTTGTCCGAAAAATGAGATTTGAACATGAGGAGTGAATTGTTTATTGTCTGGGGTATTCGGGAGCAGATGTGGGTTCTGGGTCTCTCTGTGCTGAGACGATAGGAACAGATTCCATTATGTGTTGAGTGTGTAATTTCACTGGATGGACGCTCAGATGGAAAAAACGTCCTTGGAGGGATAAATGGTTTATCACATGAACCGTCGAGAAGGAGAGCGAGAGAGAGAGATGGAGAAAAAAATGGAAAGTGTAAGAAAAGAGGTGTCAATAGTGCAGTTTATACCGAGACGTATATATTCATACCTCTGAAAGACATAAATTGGTGGAAGACGGAGTCCATATGTTCTGCACGCTGCTGGCTTCTTTCATTCAGCTTATTTGGCCACATATCTTTACCTTGTCACTTATTTAATGGCTGAACAATGCAGACATTGACGGAACAGCCACAGGCCTGTGACTATTGTATTTCCTCACCTGTTTTCTCCTTTTTGAGTAATTTGTCAGTGACACATAAAAACATCTGTCTTGTTTCTTTCGCTCAGTGTATGTGAGAATGTCAAAGTGCATGTGTGTATGTAAATATTTCGATAGAGTGCTGTGGAAGTACTGCAATAATCTTATAGAACTACCGACTGTGGTCATAGCGCCACAGTTAACTGCATAAGTAGTCAAATCAGTGCATTGTTGGTTGATACTAACATTTAGACGAAGGTGCAAAACACAAAACAAAAAGAAAAATCTGCATGTAATTTCTGATATTTTCATTCTATCTTTTCATAAACTGATCATGCAGACATGCTGAAACAAAGTGGTATTTCAGCAAATTGGTGGCAGTGAAGTAAGAATTCCTGCAGTACGATGGTTTGACTTTGGTGAGACACAGACGGGGCTCTTGGAGCCAATGCACTGGTGCACAGCATGTCATGTCCTCCGTCTGCTGCAGGTCATCCAGTAGGGGTTAATAGCGCAGAGGCGAGTGTTAACTCCCCCAAACTTTGCTGTTTGTCTCTTTGTCTGCACACAGTTGGTACAGTAATGTTCAGTGGGGACTTACCTGCACTTTGTACCCTGTGTCTCAGTTCATGTAATTAGCGCTCATTATCATGCAAATAATATCTCAGAATTGTTAGATGCACTCTCGTTGTCAATCAGTGATTTTTTGCTTCTCAGAGAATGAGAAATATTCTTTCCTGTTACTTTCTATTGTTGTCTAAGATGCAGTCTTTCTATCAGCTACTCTCTAAATGGGCAACAATGGGCAGATATATGACACAGACATCTCTGTTGACACAACGGACAATCAGAGACAGCAATGGTGTCAGTGTTGATCTTCTACATATGTGAAGGATGTAGTTTGAAGGAGGTCCTCTCAGCTTTTTAAATGAGTCTTCAGACAATTTGGGATTGCAATCATTGTTTGAATGAAAATAGACTGTTAAAAAAATCTAAATCAATGCACCAGAACCGTGTTTTTATGCCTCATATTTTTCTTTCTTGACAAAACCAACTAACAACTCATCTGCTGACAGTTCAGGCAGTGATTTTGGATATGTTATGCTAATAGTCGGCTAGCCTCGAGCTGCTAGCCTCAAACAGAGATAAGGAGCAGGCTACAGAGGTCTGGTAAGATCACTTCTTGACAACTCGCTGCCTCGAGTGACATCACTGAAGGCAGCTTATCAGATTTGGTGCCTCCAGAAAAGGCTTCATACTACATACTACTGCTTTTAACTTTCACTCAAGTAGGTTTTTAAACATGTAACTTAAAGCTGCTCTCAGCAGTATCTCTATATGAACAATGCTAACATACACAAAATGACTACTGCAATGTCAAAAGAGGGCACTCGTAGTTTTGGCCACACTACCAGGACCACACTAAATCTGTAAAGCTAAAAGCTTTACAGATTTAGTGTGGTCCTGGGAATCTCATCAACATTGATTCACCGAATAAAGTGCATACCGATGAATACTAACACTAATAATAATAATGAACTTTATTTGTATAGCACCTTTCATACAAGAAATGCTACTCAAAGTGCTTTACAACAAAGAAATCACATGCACCAAGTGCATCACATAAAAAAGACACAATGAACATAAAAGCATGGATAGAAAGTTAATGTAAAATAAGATAATATAATAATAATGATATTAGTAAAAATAAAAGCATGGAAATAGAGAATGTCTAACATAAGATGGGTAATAAAACCCACTGAATATTAATAATAAAAATCTGAATAAAATTTTCTTTTGGTTGTTGCTGGAAACCAGCAGCATTTAATCAGAGTGTTCTCGAGGGCAGATAGTGTACAAGGCAATTAGCAATGTCGCTTGGTCCGAGCATTAAAGGCTTTGTCTATGAGGAGGAAGACCTTAAAATCAATCCTGGGTGTTCCACGAAGCCAGTGCAGAGCAGCTAAACTTGGACTAATATGCATAATGTGATAAAGTGTGACTAATATGATGAAGTTAGTGACTAGCTAAATATTGAACTTACTTTTGTCATGTGGACACAAACGCAACTCCAAGGTAATGCTAATGTCACTCCATGTCTGCTGGATGCGCAAACAAGACACTGTCTGCTCACATGTTAACCGGATCAACTTATTAAAGTGATGAATATGTCAAAAAATGATAAATGAAGGTTTACCTATTGCACTGGAGCAATAATAGTATCAAATCCTTAAGTTGTTTCTGGTTTGTTGCCTTCATTGCCCAACAGGCCAAGAAATGACCTTTAGAATCATAGTCAACAGAAGCCGCTCAGTGTCGTTTTACCAGTGAGAGCAGGTCTGAAAGGTCTGCAAGTCCAAAATGACTGAACATCTCCTCATCTCCTCTACCTGTCTGCTTCCACTGAGAGGCACAAAGAGGGGGCAGCTAATCCATGTTGGTGTGGAGGGAGGGGGGGGGGGGGGGGGGGGGAGTAAATCCAGCCAGCCGGCCAGTCATCCAGCCAGCCAGCCAGCCACTCCGATGTGAGGGCTTGTGATAGCGGAGACACTTGATCACATTTATCTGCAGTTTACACCTTCCTGTCTTGATCTCTTAGCTATACAGGGGATCGCCTTTCCTACTCAAAGAAAGAAAGCAAGCAAGCAAGCGAGGGTTGGGGGTGGGAGGTGGAGAGTTGGATGGATGGAGGGAGAGAAAAGAGGCCAGGGCCCTCTGTGTGAATGCTGGTTGGGATTGTAAAGCGAGCTGAGCGATGACAGCTAAATGCGCTAATTTTCTACTGGGACTCGGTCTTTGTCTCACAGGGAGGGCTCGGCCACGGAGCTGTGACATAGAGGGGCCGATGAACCTTTTTATTTAAGATCTCAGTGAAGTTTGGTGACTAAATGTTGGTACAAAATGTTTGACAAATGCTTGCTGTCTGGATTTGTAGCCACTGCCTGGCAAGTCTGACGAATCATCTTCAGGCATTGATTTGTTCAGTTTCAGTCTTCACAAAATGCTCTATTGGAGATTTATGAATATAAACCAAAATCCTCTTGGCGTGTAAGGATAAAAAGCTGTTTTGAGAGATCAAGTGTGAAACAAAAACCTCAGCACAGTGTCACAAGTTGAAAATCTTTGACTCGACTGCGTGCACACGCTGATACCAGACAAATGTGAGGAGAGAGTAGAGCAGGATGGAGGACAGCATGGGAGAGGAAAGACAAGTCTTTGTTTTGTGTGAAAGTTAAACAGTGATTCCAGACATCTGCATGAGGTTTCATTTTCTTGTGAGGAAACCTTGAAAGAAATGAGCTTTTACAATCAGATGTTACAACGTTTTGATGTGTTTGTTCCTCACTTTTGGCTTTTTTTCATGTGAGCTGTGTGGAAGTTAAGTGTGGCCTGACCATGATATGTGACCATGAAAACACCCGATTTCCATAACAGGCTCATTACTATTTCTTCAGTAAACCCAAACTCAGTTTAGCAAATGAATGTGCTGCACAAAAATCTTGGCAAGAGTGACACAATTTGTGGTTTATGTTGAGGAATGTTTTTTTGAATTCCTCTCTCCTAAGTGATGTCTTACCTTTACCTTACAAACATTTACGACATGGCTTTAGGCGATGTTCTCAGGTTGAACACAACATTACTAACTAACCATTAGAATGTGGATTCCTACGTGTAATCTATGAAAACTGAGCCTGAAGTGATGCTTTCATGGGACCAAACAATCACGAAACAGGGAGCACAGCAGGCGGTGAGACCAGCAACAAAACAATAAACTATACTGATGCACACTGTGTATGCAGCATAGACACGTAAACTTTATGCATGCAGCAGCAGTGTAAGCAGCAATTTTTCAAACTTTGACTTACCCTAATACTGTCTGTAATGCATTAATCATTAATGAAAACCTATAATGATAAATGCATTAGAGATAATGTTGGTCAACCTCTGAAAGTTCGCCTTCATGGTTTCATCCCTCTAATGTTGAATAATGACACAGTAAGAGGGGATGCAAACCCTGGTGTCTGGTGTCAACGTCGGGACTCAAATGGCAGCTTTTATTTTAAGGACTGAGAAAGTTGTAGAATGCTCCAAAAACACCTGTTTGGTACATTCCACAGGTAAACAGGTTGATTGGTAACAGGTGATGGTATCATGATTGGGTATGAAAGGGGCATCCTGGAAAGGCTCAGTCGATCACAAGCGAGGATGGAGAGAGGTTCACGACTTTTCAAGTTCAGCTGAGTTCAGTTCGTAAGCATTGCTGCACATAGAAGCTACTGCTTTTCTTTGCTGTAATTTGTGTGTTTAGGGAAAATAAAGTGGAAAACAGTAGAATATGTAATGTTTGTTAAAGACAACCTTTTATTACATCATTTCAATGTGGAGTAACTCTCGTCACACTGTGGTGAGGTGAGTAGGAAGAGGACATTGAGGCTAGGTGGAAGAATGGCACGCACACACACACACACACACACACACACACACACACACACACACACCCTAGCATGAAAGCTCTACAATGTAAAGGAGCAATAAGCAGTGATAATCCCCCAAGACTCCTCATGGAACAGTCTCCTGTTGTTTAGTTGTAATTATCCTTTAATATGGACTCTGATGTCGTCTCTGCTTTCGCCTGCGCTGTCATACAGTATAGTACATACAAAGTTTCTCCCTCTTGCGCACACACACACACACACACACACACACACACACACACACACAGCGTTGCTCTGTGCATCATTACACTCACTGTATTGCCTTACACAGGTAGAAACCTGAAGACTGTGTTAAGCTGTTTAAGACTCTTTTAGCTTCATTAAGACAGACAGAGCTCAGTCAGACAAAGTAGCTTTCACTGAGGCCCACAGTCTGCGGCATTCAGTCATGGATAATTTAACACAGACCAAATGTCAAGTGATTTTCAACTTTTACTTTGATTCTAATCCATTCTTTTCCCCTCCGATACATTCTAGTCTCTTCTATTCTACGCTATTTTGTTCTCCTCTACAGTCATAATACAAATGTGCTGACTGAGAAACATTCTCTTGTCTGGCAGCCAATGTCAATCATCTTGCCTGTTTGTGGAAATCACACCTGCGCCAAAAAACGCTCTGCAAGTGGTTTCACATGTCTCTATTACGCCTGAGGAGAGGCTGATTTAACTTCAGAGCCGCACCGAGAAGCATCAGAAATTAAAAGTGAGAGAAATGATCTGACAGAAATACTCCTCATGACAAGACAGAAGTTGGTATTTTCTAGTGGTGCGGTTGCTTTAATGTGGTTTAACAAGCAGAGCGGAGATGAAAGCGGTTTGGAGTCATCTTAAAATATAGTTTTCATGACCTTAGCATAAAATTTCCTCTATTGCTCAAGTCAGAATGCTTCCGTGTCCTCATGCT
>NC_135076.1:8732500-8737500 GCF_051107435.1 Chaetodon auriga | reverse complement strand
ATCCTAAACAGGTTTCCAACGGGACAATATAAAAGTGTCAGTGAGTCAAAATGGGTTCCCCCTTTGATTCCCTTTCAAAATAAAAGTATGGTAAGCTGTGGAGCAGTTACTACAATACATTAATGTCACACTCAGCTCAGTCTGATGCGGTTGTGTACTGACTGCTTGAGCATTGCAGCACTATTAGTGGTCATGGTGCAAGTCTGTGGACTCTACTATTATCCCATTCCATCCTCTTCCCTCCTGTGAAGGCTCTGCAGCAGATTTTGGAACCTGGCTGGAGGGATTTGCTCCCATTCAGACACAAGAGCATTAGCGAGGTCAGCCACTGATGTCGAACAATAAGTCTGATTCAAATTAGGTGTTCCTGCTCATCCTGATGCTGAGTTGTTCCTGTGCTGGATGGGTTTAATGTCAGAGATGTGTGCAGGCCTGTAAAGTTCTTCCACAAACTCAGAAATGTCTTAGTGAACCAAAAGAGCAAAACACAAACTGATGCCACAAAGTTGGCTCTCGTTCTAGTGACATTATTTATTAATTTGCTGTACAACTACAATCACTGTTATATATTTAGTATTGTCTCAGAATAACGTGTCCTGCAATGATAATACTGATTTTCTCAATAATGAGAAACACAGCAAATTACTACTTTCACGCCACTAATAACAGTCATTACCAATCAAAAAGAAAGTTGCTATGTATCATCACCTCTTGGAGATTGAAGTTGAATTATCCAAAAGTGTCATCCTACCTCTGTCAATCTGATTTATTTTCAACAGAATTAGTCATCATCTTCCCACTGCTGTATGGAAAATGACAGTTTCATCCACTTCCCACTACTCTGATTCCCACTGCTTTGCATTTAGCAACATGACAAGAACTTTACACAGCAGTGCTGCCTGGTGTTGATCACTCGCGAGAGGAGCCTTACTGTAATGGTAAGGAAGTGTCTCTTGTTACGCTACGTTCATACATCAATTAATCTTTAGAATTAATACTACAACACAACACACAACAAACCCACTCATCAAATCTTATTAGGAACCTTGTCTATTCATATTCTTTCAGTTTGTCAACTTTTGTCAAACTCCTCTCTACCTCATCATCTCTCCTCCTTTCCCTCCAGTGCCACCTCCCCTCTCCTCCTTCCTCACATCCTCATCATCACCCCCACCCCCCCCACATAACGCCCTCTGATCCCAATCAACCCCCTCTCCCCTCCTCACCTCCTCCCTCCCCCTCTGCATTCCTCCCTGCTGATGTCAGACTTTAAATGAACCAAAGTGTGTGTGTGCATGCATTCGTGTGTGTTTGTGTATGCGTGTGTGTGCGTGCTCATGTGTGCTAAAGGGTCAGGCTTGGTTGCCAGGACGATAGGCCCTCCAACAGCTTTCTGCTCCGACGCTTTGAGCCCCGAGCCCTCCTCAAAGCATCATGGGAAAACAATTAAAAACTCCTCCAAATCTCTCTTGCTCCCCTCTTTCTTTCTCTCTTTGTCCTTATCGTTCTCTCTTTCCCTTCATCTCTCCATCCCACCCTCTCCATCTCTCTTTCAGACAATTTTCACTCAAACTTGAGATTCTGCCTGAGTTTTCAAACAAGCATTTTTATTCTATTTTTCCACCTGACATGTCTCTTATAGGGGGGATAACATGGGACGGGGGCTTTATTCTTAAAACTATGTGTGTATGTGTGTGCTTGTGTGGATATTTTCTTTGATTAATATTCAGTGTGAAGGGAAACAAACTCCTGCTCAGTTACTTGCAGAGACCATTTTGCCAGCAGATATTTACAAATACAACGCTGCTCTACTCCATCCTCCACCCCTATCCATTGAAGGGATTTCAGACATTGAGCTTAAAAGCTGAGATCTAGAAGTTTTGGTTTGGATACTGTGTTCCAAGAAGGTGCCCCAGTTATCCCAGGGAAAGATCTTTACTGGGTGAAAAAGTTATATAATGGCACATAGTAGTGGCATCTTTCTGAGCCACCTGACTTCCTGCTTTCTCCCTACAGGCATGAATGGCATGGAAATAATATGCTAATAGTACTCTTTGGGACTTTTTGATTTTTTTTATTGGCCCTAATTGTTCAAATTGTGTTACTACTCAGAGGTATGTATTTATTTTCTAAGAATTATATTCTGGGCCCAAGCAATGACCATAATGACAAAATCACTATGTAGGCCAGCACTCTTCCACGGGACTTGTACATAGTTCAAGTAAAAGTAAAAATATATTTTTATCACCGGATTTAATCACAAGGATCGACTAGGGTGGATTGATGATTACTGTGAATGCGAAGTGTCACCAAAAACATGTACAAGGTTTGATACCCGGGCCTTTCTGTGTAGAGATATTTGCCAACATTGGTTTTAAGCCCTCACCGTACCTGTTTGGAACATTCCACAGGTAAACAGGTTCATTGGTAGCAGGTGATAGTATCATGATTGGGTATGAAACGGGCATCCTGGAAAGGCTCAGTCAAGCGAGGATGGAGAGAGGTTCACCTCTTTGTTAAAAACTGCATGGGCAAATAATCCAGCAGTTTATGAATAACATTTTGAACACACAATTGCAAAGAAGTTATAAATTTCACCATCTGCTATCCATAAAACAATGAAAAGATTCAGAGAATCTGGAGAAATCTCTGCACATAAGAGACAATGTGAAAACCAACATTGAATGGTGGTGACCTTCGATCCCTCAGACAGCACTGCATTAAAAACTGACATGATTGTATGAAGGATGTTACTGCATGGACTCAAGAACACTTGTTGTCAGACTGTCAGTAAACACAGCTCCTCCCTGAATCTATGAAAACAAGTTAAGATGCTGCTATGCAAAGTCAAAAGATATTTCAACAACATCCAGAAACTCTGCTGACTTCTCTGGGCCTGAACTTGTCTGAGATGGACTGATGCAAAGTGGAAAAGTGTGCTGTTTTTGGAAATGATGGACAACATGTCCTCCTGGATAAAGAGGATGTACCATCCAGACCAGCATGTGTGATGGTATGGGAGTGTGTTAGTGCCCATGGCATTAGTAACTTGCACATCCGTGAAGGCACCATTAACGCTGAGAGGCTTTGCGGACATCAATTTCAGAATGAGTGCATGTTTAGAGAAACCAATAAAGTTTATCAGTTTGAACATTAAATATCTTGTGACCCCGAACAGAAATTAGCTGGATTATTCTAAGAATTCCAAGCAGGCAACTGGAAAAGTCTTATTAGATTTTTCTCCTGAAATAATTTCCACTGAAAGCATCCAGACTGCACGGTACAACATGCTGCCAGGATGCTACCAACAGCAGCCCGAAGGCTGGAGATTGCATGGACCAAAAATAAAACAGGGAAACACAACCAGGTCACTTTCTGTTTGCCTCTCTATAGTGTCCATTATACACAAATAAGATATATGTTCATTTTTTCAGGCCTGTCCAGATTCATTAATTTGATGTTGATGAAGAGTGAAAGTGAAAGTGAAAGCAAGAGTGAGTGAGAGCAGTGTCCTTTGTGTGTGTGCTCTTTTTTTCCAACACACTAGCAAATGCTGAGTGCTAAAGTATCCACCCCCCCTCCCTTCCATTCATTTTCCTTTTGGCTGACAACAGCTTTGTAAAGCAGCATGTAAACAAAGACGACTTTTCAATGGCAGAACACAGTGGAAAGGGAGACCTAACTCCGTGCAAAAGGCATGAAAATGGCCTAAATCACAGATAAAGACAGTTAAAATGTTGGAAGAATAATCCAAAGGCTGTGTGTCTATTTCAGTAGAGAGTTTCCCCAGCACAATATATTTACCATCAATAGGTTTTTAACAGGTGATGGTGACAAGGTGAATAAAGGAGGAAAAATCAGGAATAAAGCCAAATGTTCGGCTATGATTATGGCTTATAAGGAAGTCCCCCTGAGGGCCGACCTTCATGAGTGGACCCATACATGGACTCTTTTTAAAGGATAATTCTGCCCTCTAACACCTTCTGTCATATTTTTGTAGCTTTGGAAACCATTGCGATGGTAAATCATGACTTTCTATTAACCACATTATTTGTTGAGATATCTGGTTTGCAAAAAGAAAGTCTAATGGTTAAAGAAACGCCATGACACAAACATCCAGGTCAGCCAAACGTATTTGGCTGAGGAAACAAAGGTGAAAGGTAAAATGATGTCCCATCGCAAATTACGAATAACTGTCATTTTTCACTTTTGGTGTGCTCGCTGTCAGTTTTGCTGCTTTTGAATTAAGTGGTTCCAATCATCGTTCTGTTTGCTTGTTTACAACCTGTCTGATCTCTTGACTCTCATGTTTCTGATCCGTCAGACTTCAGTGATGCAATGTCATGATTCTTCCAGTTCTCAGTAATTACCACTGATTTTGAAAAAAAAAAAGAAAAAAATCCTTTTGCAGATGATTCATACCAACATTCATCAAGCCGCTCATGAAGTTTGAAAGATTACTGGTGAGTGTCACCGTACTGTACCTCACAGTCCTCTGTGATACTAACTTCTCCATCTGACGGGGTCTTTCTGCATTTTTCTGCGTTGTCATTTTCGTAAATGTCACAGCTAACATATCATCTGCTTCTCAGCTTATTATCTCCACATGTACTTTACAAATTCAATTAGGCCCTTCTTTCCATCTTGTTACATTTCCTCAACAGCTGAAATAATTTTTGGAGCTGCAGTAATTTACTACACGACATTAACATATTCTGTCGTGAGCCGTCACGTCTTCGTCTCTCTGACAAACTTACTGAAGTCATAGATAATTCATTTGATTCTAAATTACAGCTTTCCATCGCGCCGCGCGCCCCTCTTGCAGGGGTTTGTTGTGACAGGCGGACGCGTCGCTCGTCTCCAGCCGTGGTTTCTGTCGGCCCTGATGACAAAGATATCATGCAGCGCGTCTTTAAACATGACGCTGACATGTAGCACTTATTCACTCACTCAGAGAGAACACGACAGCATTGCTCCTCGTGACACCTCCCTCATTTCCC
>NC_135076.1:8627500-8727500 GCF_051107435.1 Chaetodon auriga | reverse complement strand
CTATTAGTTTCTCTTTCTCTATGTGTATCTGCTGTTCCCTCTGTTTATGGTTTGTCTGATATGACCTTTTTCTTTCTCCGCTTACTGATTCATGTCACTTACTGTACTGCAGTTTTGGCCAGGTTTAAGCACAGTTGTCATAGGGGTAGTTTTTTCTCACATGATCACAACTAAACCGTGTGACAGCTGAGAAACTCCGACTGCAGAGGATGGCCACAAGATGCAGTTTGACGATTTGGAAACAAGTTAGACCTCGTGATGAGATATTATTTGTCAATCTTCTGACATGATTGTGTCTGTGTTTCTCAGTAAGCTTGTACTGACACCCTGTACGTCACAGCTGACAGCGGCACTTAGACTCACCTTTAACGAGAGCTCAGCTACGAAAGTCTCAGTCACACCGATGACTCAGGATAATCAGTTTAGAATGAGAAGTCAGTCTTAAAGATTTGTGTAGTCATGGACTGAACACCTGCAATAAAGGCATCCTAAAAATGATTTTAGACAATGGAGCTTATGTATTAGTCATAATTTGGCATTGAAGCATCTATGTCATTCGACAGTATAAAGGTGGGTGATAAGTGAACACCATCATTGTCATTCTCTCACAGTACTGTGCTAACCTGGAGATGTTTAAGTGGCGGAGAAATTAAAGTATTATCTCTTTTTCTAGGGGCCGTCTATATCTCCTCACAGTTCTACATACAGTTAATGACCCTGAGATACTCTGAAAAATGACTGTCAAGATATTGAAACAGAGAAAATTTCTGCTGCTAGAGTCAGAAAAGTTTAATTTTTCAATATTTTCCATCACATTTACAATGTCAGAAACCTGCTATTCAAATTGTTTACCGTGCCTTTTCCTGCTTCAAGGCCTCCTGGGTGCAATGTCTAATTTCTAACATGGAGGTTTGGGGGGGGGGGGGGTCCATGTGTGAAAGTGCTGAGTAACATCTCTAACCCTCCAAACCAGGCAAAGCTGCAGTTATGATTAAAGCGAGAGACGTCTCCTCGGTTAAGGTCATGCTTTCAAAAAGCGAGCCGCCATATTTGGGCAGCAACAGTATTGTTGTGAATACCCCTCCCTCATTCCCCTCTGAGACTTCTCAGCCTTGAATATGGTGATGATATTAATACTAATCGTAATATAGCCGGCAATAGATATAGGCTCTGCCGCTTTGAACTGTAAATGGGTTGTGTTTGGAGGAAGAGAAGCGATTAAGAGCCGCGAGACGGTATAAGATGGTAAATCTGGAGAAGCAGAGGCATTCCAACCCCCCCCACCATAAACAAATAATCCAGCGCTGCTTCTCAAACCCCCCTATGCCAACTCAAATCAGTTTGGATTAGGACAGAATACAGGGATGTTCCCTTTAATGTCACACAGAGACATAGAGAGAGAGGGTGCATCTTCCTCTTCCTCTTGTGCCCCCCCCCCCCGCCCCTCCACGGTGCGCTGTGTTTAGCCCTGCTTAGCCAAATGAGCTCCTAATAACTGCAGCGCTGAGCCCGTCTGCTGAGGAGTCGCTTATAATTGGAGGGCTTTCTCCTTTGCTTTAGAGAGGAAAGTATTAATGAAGGGGTGGGGTGGAAGGTGTGTGTCGAGGGTGGAGGGTGTGTACGTGCGTCTGTGAGTGTGTTTGTAAGGCGGAGTGAGTGAGCAAGTGGGTAAGTGGGTGACTGTGTGTGTGCAGAAGGTGGAGTGTGTAAGGGTGAGCTGTGTATGTGGAGGGTGTGTGTCCCTGAGAGTGTATTGGAACACTGTGTGCATGCTTCACATATACAGTAAGTCGCACATATGTGTGTGTTTCCACCTGTGCTTCGTTCATATGGAAATGCGATCCCATGTCTTCATTTCATGCTGCAGCTCACCAACCAAACACACTTGTGTTTTTTTTTTATATGAACCTCTCGTTATCATTTTTTTCCATTTCTCTCCCTTCCACTCCTCTCTCCTGTTTAATCCTGCATGCTACCTGCAGTGTGAAGCTGCTTTGTGCTCCAACAATAGGGAATCTATATGGCTCATTTTGAGCATGCATGCCTTAAAGACCCTCAAATCCTTCATTTTGCTTTTTTTTTTCATCTGTCGTTACTAGTCCCTGGAACCGTGGGTAGAAAAAAAAAAAAAAAACAGGCAAACAAAGATGAAGGGGGCCGCCTTGTTTGTCCGCTTAGGTAATTAATTTTCCTCCAATTAGAAGTGTTGACCAGTATATGTGTGTGTGTCAGTCTAATAACCGCAGTGCACAAGTGTGAAGGCGTTAATTTGAACTGCCATTGGCATGCTGATAACAAGATCAGAGAGATCATGGTCCACCCTGTGATGTCAGACCTTATCACCTAATTGGTTGACATAGTTTGAAGTCTGACAGAGCAGTGTGATGGATGACTGACGTGTGTGTGAGGGGCGGAGATAGAGCGAGGGGTTGGGGAGCCTTGAGGACTTCTCACCGCTCTGTGGTCACTGACGGGATGGTACTTGTTGATAATCCCGTTCACTGCACAGCTGCACTGGCAGATGTTATGTCCTCATCCTCACACACGTCCTCTAGAAGACCACACTGGTTCCTGATGTGTTGTTTTCAGAACATACATGTTGGCAGGTCTTGTTTTGTTGTTTGAAGGTCAGAGGTCAGCGTCAAACTGACCCAGAGCTTGAATGAACCCCATCTGTATCAAACACACTTGAAATGTACGACATTATTGCTGATGTCATTCCATTTCAACAGTTGAACTCTGACTCTCTGCTGAGAATTTTATCTACACTTGTTTTTAACGTAGAAAGTATCCACAATGAACACTCACACTCCACCTCTTTCATTAGCACTCAGGCTCTTTTAATCTATCTCTTTTGCTCGTATGTACAAATTAAATTCTGGTGAGGTGCATGAAAACTTCTCTAAACACATTATTTGACAAATCAAAACCAAATGCAAATACAAAAATGAGCTATAAGCTAAATGCTGTCATATCACTGTGGTATTCTTTGGTACAAAGCATCAGGTTGGCTTAACTGGTCAAGCACAAGAGTGCACTTAACTGATGTCATCTCACAGGATTTCTGGGAAATGCAGTCCAAACAGTTTTCAATTGCCACTTTGTTTTTACTTTTGTGTTTTAACCAAAACCCCATCAGTAGTCCCACGGTGCCTGAAGCATAATCAAGTCTGAATGTAAGACTTTTTAAGATCTTTACTTTTACAACTTGTTTTTCTATCAAAGGAAAAATTAAAATGAAAAGAACAGCAAAGTCCCATCACTGGGAAAAATTTGTCACCTGCAAAGCATCTTAAGAAACCATTACATTTTTAGGACATAAACTCCACAGAGGTACCATGCATCTGCAGTGTGAGGCTTCAGGTGTGTGGTATAGCAGCTACTGGATGCCATAATTCTAACATACAGAAATAAGGCTTTATAAAACATACATCACAAAATCCTATCCAGATAATGTCCTATGGTCTGTGCTAAACTAACAGTTACAGAAAATGCTTTCAAAGGCATAAACAAAAGGAAGGATTACAGCAGATGGTTATTCGCACCATTTAGCAAAAAAATGTGGCTGCATACTGAAAACTGAAATGGCCAACTTCCTGTTCTGGGTCAAAGTGTATGTCAAACTAAAAGAAAACTAAAAGGCACAGTAGGGGGCACTAATCCACGAAACCTGAAGGCAGAACAGGGCTTCTCAAATCCGATCCGAACAGCAAGTCAGTCTAGACGCAGCCCATTTTAACAACTGCAGGCTGCATGTAGCCCGCCACAGCTTCCCATCCAGCCTGCAGAATATGAATGAAAATTTACATCTGACATGACTCAGGCCCAGTTTGTCCTGAGAGTGAGCTTGTCTATTTGACACAAGAGGCATCACTTGGGTTTATTTTTATTGCCCAACTGTTGTATTGAGGCTCAAACAGAGCATTTTTGTTTGCTTCATGGGATCCTGAAGAGGAGCTTTTTGTTGAGATAAGGACTCATTCATTGGTCGCTGAACTGAGGGTTTTGCACTGAGCACTGTCTGCCTAGTTGACAGAGGTTTGACTTACATTTAGAAATGTGTTTACACTGATATAGACTAAAAATAACATTAATTTCTAAGAATTTCTAAATAGGCTAATTAGGCCTGAATCAATTTTAATTATTATTTGAAAGTTTTAATTGGGCTTACTTCCACTGACATCGTCATCCTGGCTATGATAACTGCTGCACAGTGCGCTGTGTGTGTTGCTGCTGAGTCCACACATTAACAATACACCAGTGAATTTACTATCAGAACATGTCTTATTTTCTCTGGTACATTATTTCTACAACTAGTGTAAATACAGTTGTAAGAACATGTTTGAGTTAGAAATAAATATGGATAAATAAATATGTTTCATTTGTAAATATCAATTTACTGAAACTGGAAACTGTCATTCAGTGAAGTCCAGAGACACCAGGGCTCTTGGGACACACTGTAGTAAGATGGTTGCTGGTTAGCCATGACTTTCAGATCAGATCTTTATTGCATAGCAACTAAAATAATGTAGACTACTAAAATATGATAAGCCAGATACAACAGGACAGGATCTGGGGTAGTGATTTCAAAAATTTGGGATATGAGATCATTCAATTGGGGGCACAACTTGACTAATCAGGATCTACAAGCCTATGCTGATCTGGCTTTTTTGGGGGGGAAGATTTCCTTCAAATGGTTCAGGGGAAAGACATAGCAGCGTCACATGATATGAGTTTGAACTGTCGTCGCTGATGTAAGTGAGTACGTCTGAACCCAGAGATAGAAAAGGAGTGAAAATGGGCAGCTGAGAGCGTGTCTTAAAATCCTCACATAGAGTATCCCAATATTCCTGGTTTAATTGAGCTCACCGTACTCGAGGTTGGGAATGTGTGGCTACTGATGTCTGTATTTAAAATCTGAGATAGTGCTGGCCTTCTCTTGGCTTAGCTTGAAAAATCCCAGCTTAATGTATAAAACCCTGAATCCAGAAACTGACAAGGGCTGAAGCGGTGATGGCTGGCTGCAGAGGTATCTGAGCGATAGATGAGGACCGTAGTGCTTAGCAGCTGGAAATCCTGCTCTAATGACATTCACCACGGAGACAGAAGGTCCTGAGCTGCCTAACCATTTCACTGCAGTGAATAAAATGTTCAATGCCAAGACACTGACGCCACATGCAATTAGTTTGACAGAGCAGTCTGAGTTGAACGTTATCTAAAAACAACAAGCCCCGATGTTCCATCTTTTGTTGACTTGTGTACTTACATATTCAAACCCAGAGAGATCCATCATTTTATTCAAGGTAACAGTGTGTTTCATTTGACCGCCTGCCAGTTACAACACAGTAAACACCAGGGACCTAACGCATTCAAGACTTCAATACTGAACATACTGAAAGATTTGAAAAGTACATACACACGGAAATCTCCACATGCATAAAACTGCATGTGCGTGCCTCTTCGCCAAGGTGAAAACACATTTTATTTGCTGGTTTGTTCACTGGAATCAGCTACAAATGCAGATTGATGGAGTGGCAGTGTCACAATGTCAGTCAATGCAGCCAACTCAGAGATATCAAAGTGGATGTCAAATTACACACTACACAAAACAACATGCAACGTATATTGAGTTCCCTTGTCCTAGCTGACTAGCTCTAGATAGTGTAGAGGAGGTGTAATCAGTCAGTTGCTGAGATTATAGCATGAGAGAAAGAGAGTTTGAGCTTAGTGTGCGTGTGTGTGTGTGAGAGACAGAGAGTCACAAGGTCATGTTCATAATGCCAAGCTGCTACAGAGGAAGTGTTCCCCTGAAAGGAAGCTGACCCAGAGAATAGAAAGAGCTGCCTAAAGAAAAACCACTGTGTGGCAAAAAAAAAAGAAAAAAAAGAAAAAAAAAAGGGAGTAAGACAAAATAAAACATGACAAACGAGAGAAAGAAACATCCTCTGCCGCAGTCTGTCTCTCATTGACGCTCACAATAAGGTCTCGGCTGTCTTTTGTTGTTTTCTCTGTCCCTCCTCTCTTTCTCTGTTTTCAGCGCTAATTTGATTTCTGGAAATCAGGGTTTTGTCTCGTCAAGTGACTGACAGTCTCCTTCTCCTTAATGAATGCCGAGAGGGAAAAAAAAGATTGTGGCGGATAATGCTGCTCTCTCTCTTGCTCCCTCTCTTATATCGAGCTCCAATAATTAATTCACTCACATATCTGCAACATTAGTTCCAGAGGAGATAATTAAGGAAATGATTTTGGTATTGTTCCCCGGCATCTATCAAGACAACGTTGCTATCTGTTTTTAGAAAAGCTAGTAGTCACCATTACCGTATCTTTAAAGGGCAGTGATTTTGCGTTTGGTAATTGCATGACGGATTTCAAGCAATGCTATTAATTGAGTGGAGTAAGTATGCATTTATCTGTGTTTTATTCTCATCAAGTGTGTGTCGTTCACGCGTGTGAGTCTGTGAGAGGGAGATAGTATGGTGTGTATGTGTGTGTTTAAACAAATAAACTATCTCCGCGTCACATTCATTATCATCTTAAGTCATTTATTTTTCTGCTATCTGGCAGCAAACATTTGTGTGTTGAGTTCTTTGTCACGGGACACCATTCAGCCACAGCGTTCGGCTGCGCCGCTGCTTTCATTGTGTCTGTATCTTGTTCATCATGCTAACGTCAACTGCCAACATGAAAGGCAACTTTTTATCAATACGCTCGGGCACCAGGCCAGATATTAAATTAAATGGATGGAGGAAGTGGAGATATGCTTTTTTGCCCTTCTTGTTCAAAAAATTTGGGGCGTAATTTGAAGTTAATTTAAATGTGGGTGAGATTCAGCCGCAGCACGTGAACGCGAACCATTTTCAGATGAAATTGTTGCACTTTGGTATAAATTCCTGTTGACATATGAAAACACGCAGAAGTTGTCAGAGCAGCCGTGTCGTGGTGTTTCCTGTTGTCTGAACTGAGACATCCTGTTCCTGTACAATGTTGCAGCTTTTCCCTCATTTCGTGCTCAGTGTGCTCCGCATGTGTTTGGTTTTTTTTTGTCTTAAAGCGGCATTATTGAAATCCTGATTTTTTTTTTTTTTTTTTTTTTTTGGTACTGTAAAGATACAATCACCAAATTATCATGCCAAATAGTTTTCTGCTAACATGTTCAACACAAACATAGTAACATTTGTGTTTTTGGCCAGCAGATGAATTTGTGTTCATTCACCCTCCTTTTAACCATATTTTGCTCTTGACTGGCTCCTGAGGGAAATATCTGGCTCTTTAAGGGCCACATGCCTCACTGCACGCTAGTTTCTAACTTCCCTCGTTTTCTGAATGGTGGCAAAAAGTGGGCTTATTACAGCTTTTTTGCTGGAAATAAGTGGAAACAACATTGATGAGAGGTCCACTGCCAATGTTGCAACTTTTCTGAAACATGTTGCTGCCAACTACAACAAGACTACACAGCGCATGTAGCAGAATACAAAGCATTTATGATGAATATGGAGCGCTGCCCTGGATTCACAGTGGGAATCTGTTGTGCGCTATTTCACTTGATTCCTCACATAAGGTGGGAAATCTCTGTGGCTTTCTTTTTTTTTTTGAAAAGTCTCTTTTAATATGGTGCCGTAGAGTTCAGAGTATTTTTCCCGCCCATTGTAGCAGCTACAAGACCATAAAAGATGACAGGCTATCGTCAGATGAGCGAAGTCAAGGCAGTCGGGATGTGCTACCTTGAATGAGCCACTCTGCTGCTTTTCTGCGGCTGGACAATAGCACGGGGGAGCATCCTGTCGCAGCACGCTGCATCCAGTTAAGCCAACACGTGTCTTGCCACTGTTGATGTGGGTGTACACAGAAAACAACAAGGGCAGCTGTTCTGACCTATATTGTACAATATGCATTTGTTGTGGATTTCACAGACAGGAGATGCTTATTCTGGTCTTTTTTTTTTTTTTTTACTGATTTGTAAAATGTTACCAAATGAATATCTCTATCTGAAATGCAAGCTCATGCAGACATGTGACTATCTGGCTTTCACATCTGTCACCTCACCAGCAACAACCCCATGTCTGTACATTAACCTTTCAGTTTCATCTGAGGTTTGATGGCAGGCTAAACTATTTGATTTTTTTATGATGAGATTATTTGTCATAGGGCAATAATTCTGTTGAATTTTACAACATGATCTACCCACTTGGGATGTAGCTCGACCTCATCAGGTGTATTCTAATTGAGCCTAGGTGAATAAAAGTGGTCAATGGCCATATTTACATTTTTTTAAAGTAAATAAGTGTCTGTATAACAAGGTTGGTGTGAAATCACCTACATGTGAAATTTAAATAAAAAAGTAAATTATTTCCATATTTTCCAAAAAAAAAAAGGGTCCAGCCACAGTGTTTGAGGCCTTCAGTCTCTCTTAAGTATTACAAATTTCAAATACAACTGAAATCGACTATCATTGAACGATGTTTTCACACTCAGAGGAATTTGACACAGCACGCTGACAAAGATGTCAGATTTCCTTTCTGTGATTGTACATTGATTCCATTTTTCACAACGGCACACAGATAGTATTTACACCTGAACAGCTGAAACCTTGATTCATGCCACCTTGAGCTATACAGATTTAAGCTGAAAAGGAAAAGGAGTGTGAGCTGCCAAATGAAAATCTGTGTTCTGTAAATGACCTACCAATTGTAAATAAGCAATTCTGGTATAAAGTTCATGTCACAAGACATTTCCCGGAGCAGTGCAGTTTGCATGCCATGTGCTCGTCTGTGCGTCTGATGGGGAGACAGGTATGGTGTTTGCTGAGGGTCAAAGTTCATGTTTGTAAAGTATGGAGTTACTTTAGCATGCATGCTAGCTATGCGGATAAAGGTGTTTGTGAATGTGCCTCTGTATTCACATTTGTCCCACACGCATACTCTGCATATGTGTGTGAATGTGTCTCTTATTCATGCAAGTGTGTTTGTGTGTGTATTTGTGTGTGCGTGTATGTGTGTGAAAGCAGGTGTGGGTTATATTTAGTACAAGGTGCGTTCCTTCACCGTGACGTCAGTCAACAGGACAATTGACCGAACCCTGATAACTAATGGCCTGTCAGTCACAGAGTCAAACCCCTCCCTCTTAGACAATAACCACCCCCTTCTTCAACATCACCTGCCTGATCGTGTGTGTACGCAAGCAATGCGTGCGTGTCTGTGTGTGTGTGTGTGTGTGTGTGTGTGTGTGTGTGTGTGTGTGTGTGTGCATGTGTATGCGTATGCGCAAGTGCTGCATTAGTGTGTATACCCATGCTTTTGGCTGAGGTCTTTTGTAAACTCCAGTCACTCTGCTGTACAGCAGGTCAGATGGGCAGGCCTGATACACCATGTACACTGCAGACGACCTGTCTGTCTGGCCTTTCATATGCATTTGAAATGTTTTTCAAACATCATACTCTCACATCAGGTGTTTGCAGTGATTAGGTTAGTAGGATCATCATATTTAAACTGAGATGTCACTATTGGTGTTCTCAGATTCTGACTGTTTTTGTGCTCAGTGTTTGAGAAGTTACGTCTGTTATCAAGGCTACCAAATACTCCACAATGGAAAAAGTTATGCTACGGTAAAGCTAAAGCTAACAAAAAGATCCAGTGGTTGTTTACATATAAGTTACGTCATGATAAACAGCTCTTCTTGCACAAGATGAATATCTGGCAGTTTCCACAAATAGTCAGAATGGAATAAGAGAAACAAAACATTTCAGTTATTGTGCAAACATTAGTGGACATGGACAATGTCCAATGTCTGCACATATCTAAACATTTATTCTTCATTTACAGACCCATCCTATCACTCCTGAACACTTTTCAAAGATGTGTTTTTCTCATGTACTTGTCTGAAGCAAATGAAATCTGGTCTGGTAATGTGTTCACTGACGCTTCCACTTGCTGAGGAAACGCTGTCGAATCAGTACTTAGAAAGCAGGGTTAAGAATGGAGACTTGGTCTTCAGAGCTTCATAACTATTTCAATACACTCATCGGAAATAGTACGATAGACGCAGCTGTACAAGTTGTTGTAAGTCGACCGACTGAAGTGACTATCTGACAATGTCAGTCTGCACAAGGCAAGAAGAAGTCTTGCCTTGTTCAGAATATGTGCAGTATCTGCTGAGGAAGACCACATGATACGAAAGCAACAGAACATCTATTGAGTGGACCTTGTGTCAAATAAAACCACTGTTTGCCAGATGTATTAGATTTGAAAAATGCTTAATCTACCACATGCTACTGGAAATGTTGGTTAAGAGTCGACCTCTTCACTGCTCCTGCTCTGCATTTGATTTCAATGAAAATGTTAACAGCTCTAATGTCAGTGCAGCAGCAGATATTGAGATGTCGGGAACTGTTCCAAGAAGCATGTTGTTTAGTTTATCAGTTCTAGCTTTGTTGAGTAAAACCTGGAACAGTAACTCATGTAAAAAACACATTTTTAATTTCCTTCACCGTACGTGGAGCAGCTGTTTCCTCGTACAAGAATGCTTAAAGTGACTTCAAGAGTAAAATCCAATCAGCCGGAGATGAGATGCTGCATTTCCTGCCCTAAAAAGACTGACCACTTTTAGATTTCATATCAGAAACATATTTTCGAATTCATATAGCATTTCTAAAAGTCTCTCTCTTTCTCTTGCTCTCAAACAAACAAACACACACCCACTCGCACACAGTGTTTGCTCTCTCTCTGCAGCTCCAGGTGAAACAGGTCTGACATTTGAGACCAGGTGCAGCAGAGAGGAAGGGAACGAGGAGGTTAGCTGTGTTTTCTTTCTTCAGCACGCCAGCAAACCAATAAATCAGCTTCCTCTGTCTTTTTCCCACCTCCAAACATGTTATCACGTTTTTACATGACGCGCTTTGATTTTAGGCCCACAATCTGTAAGAACAAATGCTGTGATTGTCTGACTGTGTCTTTTGAAGTGGTTCAAGTTAATCCCATTACTTTGATCTGTTGATATTAAAGTTATTATGGAAATGACTGAGGAGAAAATGTTTTATGATAAGCACTTAAACCTGCGGCTATCGTGAGGTTCTTTCTTTTTTTTTTGTCAAGTGGCCGCAGCAGCAAGTTGGTTCAGAACCAAATATCTTGTCAAAGTAGTTTTACAATAGATCAGACTGACTAAAAACACACTGGCTTCCTGCCAAAATAGCTGGCAGGTGACTTCCAGCCACAGGCAGAATTACCAGCATCTGAGCTGCGATAATGTCAGTTTCCAACCAACTGCCCTGAGGGAGGAGCAACAATGCAGCAGGTGTGTTAAAAATGGGGCTTGATTAGTTGTTCTTTGCATCCAGCTGTCAAGCGTATTTTTGAACTTTATGCAGTGTCACAAAAATGCAAATGAAGTGACTTTTCACCAGCTAAATTGAAGCAAACACCTTGTTCTGGATTTTGACCCAGTTGGAGAAAATGATGTGTATACACACATACACACATGTATTGTGTGTTCAATTTCATTTCAATTGTGTATTTATAGGGCGGCAAATCACAATAAAAGTTGTCTGGAGGTCTAGACAATACTCTTTAATGCACAGAGATCCAACCTTTCCCTCATGAGCAAGCAACGGGTCAGGAGCAACTTCCTTTTAAAAGGCAGAAACCTTGATCAGAACCAGGTCTGGGTGGGCGACCAACTGCCTCCACCTGCTTTAGAGAGACAGAGATGTGCAATGTGCCCCAGCTGAAAAGAACACCAGCAACAGCAAAAACCAGAAATAACACGCGCCCTGGTTCGACTCCAGCCACGGACCTTAGATGCATATCATATCCAACACGTCCTCATACCGAAATGACTGAATAGATCAACTGCCAGTGACTCCTAAAACAACATTTATGACCATTGCAGAGAACCAGTGATAGGCTCAGAAGCATTTACACTGTGCTTGAAAAGTGAGTGAGATTTGGCCAGTCAGAGCAAAGCTGAATCATTACATCATCTCAGTTAACTTTATTATGCGAAAAGTCTGATATTTTCAGAGTTACGTTTGTAAAGCAGGGTGTTTTTGTAATAGTTTTTCCTTTTTAGCTCTGATTTCAAGCAGCGTTATTGACAAAACAATTCATTGGATTATTTTTTGACATTGTGACTTCATCTGAAACACCTGAAACAGACATTTTCAAATTGTAAATTAGACATAGGTCTATTATTCCGAACAAAAGACACAAATGAAAAGAGTGGAGAACGGCAGGATAAATTCCAATAAATAAACACCAGTAACAAATATTCTTTACATCATTTGTCCAACAGGTCCAGCACACATTTCTTGTACAGTAATGTGTCGTTTATCATAACCTGCAGTATTTGTATTGTCTACATTTCACCAATAAAGTAAAGTAGAGATGAACAGATGATTGGACAGACTCTCACTACAGTTTACGTGCTGTAGCTATTAATGGAAAATCAAAGCATCCTGTCCTCTCTTAAAACGATGATTTGATTAACCTCAGGCCAACTTCAGAGAGCAGGAGTTATCAAACAGTAAATCAAAGCACATAAAAAATTGAGAAACACTAAGGAGACATGCACATGTTCACGAGAAGAGATAAATGGATTTTCTGGCACTTGGCCTGTACAGTGTGTACTCTCCCTCTTTTTATCTCTCTCCGTTCAGTCAGTGTGTGTGTGTGTGTGTGTGTGTGTGTGTGTGTGTGTGTGTCTGTGTGATTAAAAGGTCGTCTTGTCACACCTGTGAGGATATTCTGCCTACTGCAGGCAACACATCTCTTACACACCTTTCTTGGCCCTTGGCCACCTCCACATGAGGGAGATTCCTCTCTCTCTCTCTCACTCTGTGTGTGTATGTGTCTGTGTGTGTGTGTGTGTGTGTGTGTGTGTGTGTGTGTGTGTGTGTGTGTGTGTGTGCGCGCGTTCACATGCTCAATGACAGACTTGAGCCACTTCCACCTCTCTGCCGCTAGCTGCCATGCAGGCAGTAACACACACTTTTTATGATGCCATAACTGACAGGATAATATACGACATGTTTGTTTTGTCTTTTAAGGACAACATGAGACATGAGAATGTTTGAGGCATCAGTGATTACAGTAAATACAGGAGATCACCAAGGAGCTGGCAGCCTCTGCTGCCTTCTTCACTTCATTTTGCTTTCTGTGTCTCCAGCTCAGATATGGCTGAAAGTCTGATCTGTTTTTAACTGTTTGACGATGACATGAGAAAGTGTTGTTTGTGTTCTGGATCCTGCCAACATGGCCTGAGAGTTTTTTTTATTCAGTGACCATAATCGTTACCTAAACTTCACCAGTTCTGTGGGTGAACCAAACCTAAACCAGTGATGGCAGACCAGAAAACTGTCATAGGAGTCATTTGTGGACTGTTGGATAGTTTTTGACAAACTGATCATCCTGATGATGGAGGCTCAGATAAAAAAAGAAAAAACAAATGAAATGAAAAGAGAGTTCGGTCACTGTAGAGTTTGACTGGTGGGACGCATCAACATTGCTTTAATTGACTTGTTTCTTGGGTGGGTTCATTCTCCTCCACCCAGATTTCTCCTCCTCTTGCCTGGGGAGGTTTTTTCTTCCTCATCCTCTTCCTCTTCTTGAGGTGGCCGACTGTGGTCGAGCTGAACCAGGCTTCTGTGTGACTGAGCACCTATAAAAAAAAGGGCGTTTGGTTATTCACCAAACCAATACCGGTTAAATAAAACTCCCCATATAAGATCTTCTATCTACATTCTCTCCCATCAAACACCTCCCATGTCGAATCTTAATCAGTCCAGCATTGTTAAATGTTTCCATTAACAAATCATCATAATACGATTTCAAATAAATTGATCCCAAGTTTGTGTGTGTGTGTGTGTGTGTGTGTGTGTGTGTGTGTGTGTGTGTGTGTGTTGCCATAGATGAGCTTACTGTCTGTCAGCTCTTCATTGATGTTTATACGCCTCCTCTTCTTTGCAGGGGAGTCGTCATCTGAGGGTGTGTCTGCACCAGCATCATCCTTCCATCTTTTGAGCTGTGGTGATTTTGTGACTGCGTCTCTCCTTCTCTTAGCTGGGGTGGTGTCTGGGCTTCTGTGACCAGTAGAAAAATGTTTGAATCTCCTGAATCTTTCTTGCTGAGAATTAAATGAGATGACTGATGCTATGCTCATCTATGGAGAACGTTGTAGAGCTGGGAGTTGATTAGCTTAGCTTAGCACACAGACTGGTCGCAGGGGTAAATAGTTAACCTGGCTGTCATGAAACTGTTTACTTCTTCCACAAACCACAATGTAAAAATGATAAATTGTGGTTTTGTGGGGAGTTACGTGCTATAAGTATTGTTAGTAGTATTGTTGTCATCATGTGATTGGCTCTAGCTCCATTTTTAAAGCACACACGAGAGTGGTGTCATTCCTCTCATCAAACGCTCAGTAAGAAAGCAAATGAAAGTTTTCCTCAAAATGTCAAACTCTTCATTTAAAATCTTAAATAATCAATATAGAGAGATGCTTCAAACACCTACCTGCTGCCACATTCTGACTCATCTCCTCCACCCCATTTTCTCTTCTGTCTGGCTCTCCTTTCCCCACTTGTGATGGTACTGTGGAGGAAGGGTTCCCCCGCGCTGTCAGAGGACTGACACATGCTCATCTTCTCCATGCTGGTTTTCACACTAGAAGACAACCAATCACTGAGTCAAACATCTTCACCTATCTATATCAGCACAGAGATAACACACACAGCATCTAAGCACACACTTACTAGGAGCCGTTGTCAAATGTGCCCACAAGGTGGCTCATTGTTATGAACGAATGATGCTGAAGGACCTGGCTCGGTGTGATTCGTTCAGCCAGATCCACCTTCAGCATCTTTGATAACAAGTCCACAAAGCACGCCAGGTCACTTGCATCAGCACTTGCTTCAGCTCCAGACAATTTGTGACACACCTGTGCAGGATGAGAAAGTCAGAAAATGGTAAGAAAACCTGTTTTTGTTTTTTTTTTTAAGATTTTAAAATGCTTTCTAAAAGAGACGTCCTACCTGCTCCAGCTCGCTCAGGCTGCTCCTCGTGCACGGGTTACAGGAGAAAATTCCCACTTTTTGGTGGGTGGTGACTAAAAAGAGGAAACATTTGAGTGAGCTCATTTGTTCCAAATGCAGAGCCAGACGAAAACAAAGAAACAAGCATGTTATTATAAACACAGCTAGATGAAGACCAAATAATGATACCTTCAATTTCCACAGGGGCGGTTCATGGCTGGCATGGAAAAACTCCAGCCCTCAGCATATGATCTGGAGGTCTTCCAATGTTGTGGAAGATGTGCCTCATCTAATGCTGTGTTACACTTCAAGGTCCATTCGTTAGAAGCAGACTGATCTTATATCTTATAATGTCCTTTTCCACAAGAACATGCTGAAAAGAAAATGCACTGCACCATAATATTACCGTTACAGCTGAAAAGGACATTTATGTTGTGTTTCAGTGTGAAACTGTTAAAGTGGAATACTTACCAAATCATATTCATCCTTGGCGTGGAACAGTGGAGCGCCCATCAACATTTGGGCGGCGGTGCAGCCCAGATACCACGTCAATGGCCTCCTTGATGGGACACAGCTCTATATCCAGATGTGCTGTCATTTACCTGCTCTAGCACATCTGCTTACCTGAACCAACAGGCCTGAAGAGTGGCTCCCCTCCATGCTCTGGGATTGGCACAGGCTAATCCAAAGTCACTGACTTTCACCCTCAGTGACTGATGTAAGCGGCCCACCATCATGATGATGATGAAGCTTCAGGTCTGCGTGGGCGATCCCTACGCTCGTCAAAAACTCCAGAGCTGTGGCCAACTGGAGTCATGAATTACAGTAAAAATCAGCTGTGCTACAGTGTTCACTTCAACAAAAATATGACAGAACAACTTCATTAACGGATGTTTTTCCACAATGACAATTCAGCCATAACAAGAGCAAATATGTACTTTTGTCAAGAAAACTTGAAAAATCTATTTCAACTTTTGTCAGCAGTTAGAATCAAAAATATGAACACATAAACAGCAAATTCCCTCAGACAGTTTTGAGAAAGACCAATATTTGTAGCCACAGTGACCGTACACAGACTTTGAGGGTCTTTTACCTTCATTTGAAAGAACTGAAGATGGAAATGTATCAACCATCTCCAGCCTTTGGTAACATTACTGGGCTGAACTTACCTTTTGCTTCTTGCTTCTCAAACTCAAGACAAAAATGTCCTTTGTAGGTGAAGAAGGCTTTCCATGAGATGATGTTAAAGTTGTCTGAGTTCAGCTCTTTCATCTTTTTAAGGTTTGCCTCCTGAATGTGTGAGATATTAGAGAGATCTGGTGTGAATATAAAGTGTTAATGAATTATTAGACAAGAGAAATGTTGATAGAGATCATTTGTGTTGCTCCACTTCCTTTGCCTCCACAATGCATTCCTTGGTTTTCAGGATTTTCACAGCCACCGTTTCATTGGTGGCTAAGTTCATGCACTGGGTGACGTCTCCATAGGTGTCCGTCCCCACGACAGCCTGCACCTCATACACAGTGGTGTCGGAGAAGATCAGGTCTCCTCTGACCACCTGAAAGCCCTGGCTGTCAGTCATGGTGCAAGATCAAATGAGCTGTTGATTTCTCACACCTGAGAGCAGAAAATAAGGAATTTAGACACACAAAGTCCTGTTTCTCCTCTCAGCGCCTGGCAGCAAGTTCAGAATTCTTTAGGTTCAGTCGGGATCAATCAATCATCTGTTATTTTAGCCTTAAAACTGATCTGAAAGTTAAAGACTGAGAAATATTGCTCACTTCTACTCGTACTACTCCTTCAAAAAACATACATATTCAAAAATTGCAATCTTGCATGTCACAGCAGCAGCACATGAACAAACCAAACGGTACAAAGAATAGTGCAAAAACAAATGTCAGACACAAGAAGCAACATAACAGTAAAAAAAAGTATCTTCTTTTAAGCACATGCATGTATACAAGTGTGTTCAAGTTCAAAAGATATATTGCACTGTGCCATTGCTAACTGTTGTGTCAGTGCATGTGGATACCTCTCCTCTTTAATGGTTATCTTTAACGGCCTCCTCCATGTGTGCATCTATACTTATAGTGAACATGAATCAGTAGATACAGTATGTGTCTAGAATCACCCTGTGGAGCCTGATTCATGTGAAGCTGTGCGCAGTACTTCAGTTTCAAGTTATTCTTCTTTAGCCAAGAGGTCACACAGTTGGTGAACAGATTTTTGATTAAATAAATAAATAAATAAAAATTTGTCCATAATAATCTCCCATTTTTATGAAAAATGAATACTTATGAAGACTTTTGGACAATGAGTGTGAGATCTTGTTTTCACTGAAATGATCATGTCTGTGTAGGTGCTTTGGTTCTGATTTCAATAATTAGGCTGAATATGCCCCAGACATTTTGGCTTGGCTGTTTCCTTCATACTTAAGTACAGATATTTACAGATTTGTTGACTTGTGAAACCATTTCAGCTTAGTTTGAATGTGTTTATCTGATGAGAAAGTCCAAGTAGTCCTTATTATTCAAATCATATTATCTTGTCAAAGAAAAACAGAACTTGGAAAAACTCATCAAACAGTTGAATTTAGATTTAAGAACATTCACGCTCTCACATTTGAAAGAAGAAAATGATTCTGCAACAAAACGTCTCAGTGTCTTTTTAATGAATCTTCAGCCCACAGTGAAAACACAGCCATTGTCTCCATATGTGTCCCTGCGCTTCTCTGCACCATGTTTACTGATTAATCTGTCATCCATCAATACCAACTCATCTCCGCCCAGTAAACAGAGGTATCAGTGATGGATCAGCCTGATTTGTATCAAGAGACAAGACCTAATCAATGAGGTTAAACACACTAATGTGGCTCTAGAGTGTGAGCAAACAAATGTGTGTGTGTGTGTGTGTGTTTATTTGTACTTTTAAACTGCAGACCAAGTTTTTTACCGACAAATTAGGGACATTTTGGCCAGTCCTCATAATTTCAGAGGGCTGTTGGAGGGTTAAGACTTAGTTTTATGGGTTAGGTTAGAATTAAAATGTCACCAGTAGCAGGTACAGTTCAGTCTGTACCTGATCAACTAACACCAGATAGAACACATTAATGTTTACACACATCCATACTAGAAGAAATACTAACTCACCAAGCTAACCAGCTTCAATGCCTTAATCTTTAATTCTTTTCCTGACCCATAGTGAAGACATCACCAGTAATTTACTGGGTGACCTTGTGGGTCAGAAATCTGAACATCTGATTAAGTTTTTAAAAGTGATCAACAACTTCACCTTATTTTAGGTTGTTGAGAGGGAAAAAAAAATGCACTTGAGTCAGTTGCAAAGACTCAAGAAAGACTTTCATGAGGTTATTTTCTTGACTGCATCAGTTTGGTATCTTGGTGCCTTGTTGTGTGCCCCAACAAAAGGAAAAGAGGCATTGTGTCGATGCCAATCCAGCAGCGCACAGCAATCTTACTGCCAAGAATGAGTGCATCTTGAGCCACCACTTTATATGGTGAGGGCACATCCATACAACCCACCCTGAAATCACATAAAACCCTTTATTAGGTTTTATTCCTCTTTAAACTTCAATTCTGTTTTTCAACCAGATGCTATGATCATGCAGACAAAGGTTGTATTCTGATAGTATTAATGACACATAGACATAATTGGGGACTGTTAGTCGCTCTCAGGACTCAATTTATAGATATCTGGGGGCAACATGTATTTGTTGATTACTGTCACATATATCCTGCATTCATTTGGATTGTTGGTTGTCCACGGCCTCAGAAATAAAGGTTTTGGATGCCTGTTGCTAGAAAGTGGAGGGTGACAGCAAGCTGGTCTGCTGAACTGAGTCACTGACTGACTCACTGTGTGTGTGTGTAGTGGTGTATTATCTGTGTGCTGATCCAACAGAAAAAAGTCATCAAATGATAATGATACTGAACATGATAAAATCCTGGTGGTGTTACTCATCATCAGTGTCTTGTACTGAGTGAGAGAAACATGCTCACCATTGTCACAACATGCTTGGTTTAGTGGCTTTACTAATCTCTGTAAACAGATATCATCATATGAATGCAGAATCAGGAGGAAAGGGACGAGATTTTGTTATCAGAAGTAGAGATTAGCCAAGATAGCTAATAAATTGTTAATCCCACCGTACTCAATGACTGGCACACTGAAGATATTCTGTACTCTGATATTTGTTATTTGGATATCAACTGTCTACACCAGAAGCTCCAAAACATTGGCCATTGCCCCCAGAGGCTAAATCACTGGTTTCAAGATCGGAGGTCTTAATCAACCATCTCCAGCCTAACTGGAGTGACGCTGCACACTGCCAAGCCATAATTACATATGACAGATCCTCTGGTTAAATTTTATGCAACCACCACCAGACTTTTGTAAAACTGCCCAGCGTGTCCATCCAAACTGTGGCAAAGGCTCTGCAACATCTTCTTTTTATCAAGAAGCAAATTAAGAGTGCACCAGGTCAGCCTTGACTGCAGTCTGCTGGTTTCACAAAAGCAGCACCATTACCTCTTACTCACCCCAATTTATAACAAGAGTTTGAAACTACCATTTGGGCTCAGTGGTGCAGCTGCTTTGGATTCATAACTGATGTTTCTGTCAATAAACACCCAATTATTTGGACTACATTCATTTAGCCTGAACTATGCTGGTCTCAATATGGAACAAACAGTTGAAAACTATTTCTAGGGTAAAAGAATTATGGATCCCATCTTTTATACTCTGGAATTTCATCACAGTGTGTATTATTACCCACTGCAGCCAACTACAGGTCAGATTTGCCTGTGATGTGAGTGGTCCAGTGTAGTTCAACTGGAAAAAGAGTTGCTAAAATAATCAAACTGCCATTACTCAAGGCAAATTAAACGAGTGACATCAGTTGGAAACATGAATCTGTTCAACAAATATATCATAGAAATGAATCCGTCAGGAACTCACCATTGGTCAATATCTGCTGTAAGGATTGCTGAACACACTTTGTCACGTTGCTTTGTAAAGGATGGTCTCATTTTTTTATAGACTAGAAATAAATAAAAAAAAAACATTAAAGCATTTTATATTCAACCAGCTTTTAAAGAGTCTGCATTTTTCATACGCATTTTTAAAGCAGCGTTAATTCAAGATAATGTGAGTGTGCTGGTAAATGCTGGCAGACACCAAACAACATTAGCATTCGTTTGTGTTCATGCCCTTGGATGAATGTATGTTCACTTGCTTTAGGTCTCCACACATTCCTGTGTAAATGTACGCTCTTTAGCCTCAAGACTCCATGTTCTTCACCAGCTAGTCGATCACTTTTTTGTCATTTGGTGGTGGGCAGGTAGAGTACTGCACAGTTCCTTTATCAGAGCTATTTAATGGAAACTGCTGCCTGCTGGGATTCATTGATGTGAACTAAAACAGTTAAATTAAGGGCTTGGAAAAACAAAACAATGAGCTGACAGATGCTAAAACGCTCCATAGATGGAATCCTTTGGAAAACTGCAGAGCCAAGTCATAGTTGTCTGTGGGTTTATTGCTACAAGCGACCCCTTTCACATTACATGTACTCTTTTAACGCTATTGTAAATAATAAATAATAATAAGTTTTTTTTTTTAAATTCCCTTACTCCTTAAAATTTGCATTACAAGACAAAATGTTGCCCTGAGGCAGTGATTGTCTCCTGAGGAGAGAAACAGGAGGAATTTCAGCAGCTGATGCTGGAGCTGCAGAAACCCTGATCGGCTTTGTTGTTAACTGTCCTGTCTAAATAAAAATGCTGGAAGCTCACATGTAAAGAAACCTAAGCAGTAACTGTGATCTAAATGATCCTGAAAAGCAGCAGGCAATACAGCATAATGTACACACACACACACACACACACGCGCACACACGCACACACACTAAAATACACTACAAATCCACCACACAAATGGTAAGTGGTGAAAAAAGACATAAAATCAAATAGCTGTGTAGAATGGACTAAATGTTAAGCTCACTTACATCTAACATTTTTCTGCCAATAAGATTCTTCTTGGTAAATTTAGTCAAATAACATTCTTCAGCCTCCCAGCAGCACTCATAATGTGTGACGGCAATAAATGCACTGATTCAATGCCAGTCCTTATTGGCAAGACCTGTTTATTTCATCCATCTCTCCTGATTGCTTGCACACATCAGCCTTATCCTCTTTCTGAAGCATGACTTTACTAGAAAGCTTCTGATAAAGGATCAACAATAGGGAAGCTTAAAGTCACATCGGGCCTTTTCATCGTCCTCTTTGCACTTTACACATAATTGTTGCAGCAGATTTCAGTCTCTTTCGTTCCCTCTGTCCTTTTTTTAATATTACACATATTTTCAGGGGTTACAGTGCAGACAAAAATAAAATATCTCATGTACAGTGGATAAATTGACATACCTCACATTTTCCTTGAAAGTTGCTTGGCATGCTGAAAATCTCCCTGTTGTGGCTCAAATTGCAGATGTAGCCTGAAAGAATATAGAAATAAATGTAAATTTGTGTGTGTGTGTGTGTGTGTGTGTGTGTGTGTGTGTGCCTGAGGAAGGATCTGTCCTTTGATTCCAGGGTGAGACGGTTGCATTTCAACGCGGCAGCTAAAATTGCAGCGGTTGACTAAATATGGATGTGCAGTCGCGACATTAAAGAGGGAGACATAATTGAAGAACATAACTACAGGACATCCCAGAATAAGGTGGGGTGATGGTTGTCGCGGTGACGAATCGGTCTCAAGATGGGGTTGGGGGAGTCCTGCTCCTCTTTCTCTTCCTCTGTCGCCCCGTAATTTTCATGTCACTCTGCTTCCTCCTGGATTTCTCTCTCACGCTAGGAGGCTTCCCATCTCTCACACATACACACACACACACATGCATGTTCACAGGGAGCTGAAACTGCATCCAGATTGAGTCCAGCATTAGCTTCAAGGTTGGATTGTTGTTGTTTGTGTTTTTTTTTATTTAAGCAGAACAGCTGTATGTTTCACACATTTTCACTTGCAAATCAGATATATTCATTTAGACAAACAAAGGAAATTACAGCTGTAGCACACATTGTCTTTTATCTTAACCTGCAGCATTTCTATTATGTATGTTTGACCAAGTAAAGTAGAGACGAGCAGAAGATTCCCTTGTTTACATACTGTAGTTATTAAAGGAAAATCAGAGCACCCTGTCCTCTCTGATGATTTGATTCACGTCAGGCCGACTCCTGAGAGCATGACGTGTCAAACTGTAAATCAAGCTGTGTGTGCGTGTGTTTGTGTGCGTGTGTGGTAAAGTAGTGAGGGATTATGAATGTGTATACATCGCTGCAAGGTTGTGTTCATATTTCTGTAATCTAAAGTTTGATGATCTTATGGAGATAAGTCGATATAGCACGTCATCCATAACCCCTATGTGTGTCTTATCAGTTGTATACATCCTGCATACATTTTCTTGTCCCTGTCAAGTCATGTCAAAAGCTCAGATTTCTTGATCATGGGAACATTTGCTGGGTTTTTGTTGGTTAGTCACATACATCACAAAGACTTCAGATGGGGAAAACATATCTGTTAGGAGTAGAGCAGTGCATCCTTGTATTCAAACAAATTAAATCCCAAACTGTAAATTAAGCCAGGACATGTTGAATAGATGAAGACACCTGAAGCAGCTTTCTGCACTGCTGTACTGAGACAGATAATGTAATTACATACTGACATGTTTGACACAAAACAATAAAACAACAAAAACAGAAATATCAAGAGAACTCTCACAACATCTGCATGAAGATGCAGACCGCTCTCCAGGTTGTTGTGTTTTCATCGTGGTGTAGGTGTAGCTGTGGTAGAGGTCCACTAATCAGAAGGATGGGGGTTCGATCCTTGGCTCCTCCAGTCTGCACGTCTAAGTGTCTTTGGGCAAGATACAGAACTCCAAATATGTGTATAAATGGATGAACGCGTCATGTGTTGCATAAAGTGCTTTGAGTGGTCGGTAGACTAGAGAAGCGCTATGTAAATGAATCCCATTTACTATTTCATGCTTTAAAATGGAATATTAGATTTTGCACAGGGTTTTTTTTTAATGTGATGTACTTTAGAGAATTGCACACCTGGCACCAAGAGGTACCAAAAAATGCTAAATTTCAGAGCTTCCTGTCAGAGGGAAAGAATCTTATACGGACACAGTTCAGATAAAGTTTAAGCGAAATAGATTTGCTGTTAGGCATGTGAGGATGATTGAATTAAATGTGATTCAGCACAACTGGCAATGTGACGATGACAAATACTCTACTAATACTAATAGTCTTTCATTTCAAGAATGAAAAGTTAACACCATATGACACTAGGATATTTTATTCTATGTAATCAATTTTGTGCCATGCAATGTTAACGCAACATGTATATTAGAATTGCAACACTACACAAATGTAACTAGATTCACATGTGAGGTTCCCTGGGTACACTAAAATATGTAAACAAATACTAATATGCACAAGAATCTTTGATGCAATTTATAGGCAATTGTTAGATTTAAGAACTTGAAGTTGGATGTAAGTGTTTTAATTGTGAAATAGTTTGACAGTTTTTTCTAAATAGGGTGAGTATTTGAAAAAAGGACAGTGATTTTAATGCTTGTGTTTAAATCGAAGAGGTTTACCACTGCATCAGTCATCTCATCTAAAACCTGTGCTGCTATTAGAGTAGCTAACTTAAGAGAAAGCACACACACAAAAAACATCCAAAAATAAGGTGTGCATCGAAAAAATTTGAAAGGGCAGTCATTTCCGCTGTCTAAGTTGGAGAGTAAAGAGATAAGGACCATGTAAAACCACTTTAACGGACAGACGCAGTGGATCAAGCAGTTCTGATTGTACGGTTGGTCAAGACTTGATGAGGCTTATAGGTAATGACGGGTTGAGACATTCACAATCAGTGATGGCAGCAATCACATAATGGGTCCTTACTTCACCTCAGAAAAGGTGATACCAGCCTACTTGAAATACTGTAGATCAGCTGTAATCAATGATGACATTAACCTGGATTAGTGGCTGATGGGGTAGAGCACGTTGAACCATGTGACCAGGCCTGCTCTGTGGAAACTGTAACAGTGAAGGTTAAAATTCTTAAAATTCTTTAAACATTTCTTCAGTCCAGCTACTGTGTCACTGTTACTGTTACTGGTTACTGTGTTTCAATTGGCAAATATATATAAGTGCTCCATTTTCAGGGTATTCCTAAAAACAGTGCCTGTATTACAAGGATGGTGCGTACAGACAGACAGCTAGCAAATTTTAGATGTGGCACAATTTTCAACATGGTCTCAAGGCAGTGTGTGAAATAGTCCTGAAAGGTAATGTATAGGATTCGTTCAAATTTTTTTTCTCTCACATTGAGCACGACTTTCAAGGATGACAACAGCAAGAAAAGAACAGTGAACTCAAAAGTCATTGACGACCACCACAACATCCAACTTCTTCTGTCATTACAAACCCCACAAAGAAACGTACGTGAATGTGTCTTTTTAGCTTATTGGCTGGTCAAAGTTTAACCTATGTTAGACATAGCTTTTTTTTTTTAGCATAGACACATTGCTCTGCAGGTAGTGGTGGTCGATTAAGTTTTCCAAGCTGGTAATTCCAGCTGGTACTTCCAGGCTCTTTTGAACAGTTTCTGTGGTTTTGGTTGATATACAACCCTGTTTCCAAAAAAAGCCCAATATTTAGTTGGAGAAGGATCAAAGACAACATATCAAATGTTGAAACTGAGAAATTTCATTGTGTTTGAAAATTATATCATTGAAGTGAAGTTACAGATTGCAACCAGTCTCACCTCACCCTCCCCTTCCAAGCTGCAAGACTTGTGAAAACACAAATTTTGTTTTCCATTTCTGCTAAATTTTGCCAATGGATCTCCCCAAACCTTACACAGTGGACCAATAAAACAACTAACCTTGACTATTGGTTTTATAGGGAAACTGAGCCCTGGTCTTCTGTGTGAAAGACCCGTCTTCTACATGGAAGACGTAAGAAGGCAGAGCCCTGAACTGAGGAACAGCACTGAGCAACTGTCTCAGATTTGTGGAGGACACATGGGTCAAAATCAAAACTCAGGATGTGTAATGATTCACAGAACACATCAACTCAGATCAGATCACTCCGATTCAGTGAGGAATGCACAGACCTGGATATCAGTGAAACTAAACAACCATTAAATAAATCCATGGCTCAACACGGGAGGGCCAACTTCTCAGGTCAAGACTCAGCAGGTTACCTCCACCTGAAACATAAGAGACACTTATTCAGCATAGATAGTTTGGACAGGTAGGACAGATGGTTTGAAACAGGAGTGAAGGAGGCTATTTACATAAAAATAGAGAGATGTGTGACAACTTCAACGACTGTCATTTACACTTAGCCTCAGGTGACTCCAACCTGGGACTTCCCACCACTCAGTCAGACCTGAGGAAGCCCCTTGGATGAGATGCAACTAAGTCCAGCTGCCCCAAATTCAACCCTGCTCGGAGAGCAAGCTTCTGACTCCTCAGGGGCGCTGTTTGAGCCTACAGAGGATCATTTTTTAATTCTCAAAAGTATGCTTTTTTCTAAGGTCCCGCTGATACTGTACATGTACCATGACTGGACATACTGTATTCAAGCATCTATCAATTAACACACACACACACACACACACACACACACACACACACACACCATGAGTCACGCGAGTCAACCAGTTGCTAGTGTGAGAACAGGAGAGGCCCCCAGCCGTGACTAACACATGGTGCTACCAGCCACTGCCAGGACCCATCTGTGTGTGTGTGTGTATGCGAGTGCATGCATCATAAATTAATAAACATATCTGACAAGAGCATTGCAGGCACCCGAGGGCATCATCATGTTTGCAAACAACTCCCCCTTTGCACCCCCTCCTCACACTCTCTCGCCATTCACACACATAGGCACACACACACACACACACACACACACACACACACACACACACAGTCGCAAGCACACACACTCCCTGAGGAGTAGCGATTGTTTAATGATTCAATTAGCTGTGTGGCATGCTGAGAGCTAGAGGCAAGATGGAGTGATAATTGATAAACATGTTTAATCCTGAGAGAGAGAGAGAGAGAGAGAGGAGGGGTGGAAAGTTAAAACCAGACAGATAGAGCACACACACACACACACACACACACATATCAAATGTTTTTACAACACAATGGCTCATTTAGTTCTGACTTATGTTCATAACAGAGCAGTTTTGGCATCTGAACCAGTTTAAGTAACATTAGGCACGTCTCCATCCACTTCCTGTACCTCAGTGTAAGCACTCAGTGTAAACACCAGAAACTCAAAACAGCTGATGTGGAAAGTTAATAGAAGAGAGAAGATACAATAAAGGCTGACAGAAACAGATAAAAATAGACCCTGCAGCTTGACAGTGCAGTCACTGTTTTTACTATTACTGAAGACAAAGCCTTTATGGCGTGTTGCCACTCACTGTTCCCTGCCTAAATTTCACCACAAATCCCTCCAAAAATAAATGTATGGGTGCATGTAACAGCAATAAATTTCACTTTTGTTAACATACGAGATAGCACATGTGACCTATTTGAATAAGTGCCATACTGTACATCTTAAAACCCAGTAGTTGCTAGTTAAGTTCATTGGTGACAAAACATAACCAACTGTAGAAATATGATGACTCCGTATCATCCAAACTTGAAATTCTAATAGTTTTGGAAATATATCCAAACACATGAAGTGGATGCACTTGCAGATTTGCTTATCATGGAAGAGTGGACTGCAGGCCGCAGTGACACGTCGACCATTTTCCTGTGATGCCACGCTCAGGGTGTGAAGCTCAAATGCTGCAATCAAAAGGATCGTGACCAATACTCGTTATCTCTTTACAAGAGGCACAACAGAAATCACTAACACAGTTATTAAACAGAGGGGATACAATCATCAGCTCAGACAGATAAATAGCAATAAAACCCTTAATTATTTGAATTTATTAATTAAGAGCAAGCCTGTGAAATAATAACTGGTGCAACATGTTCTCTTCTCCTTGTTTTTGGTAAAACTCTGGCAGTGTGATGAAAACTTCTGAATTAAAAATTAAAAAAACTATGCTTTAGTACATTGAACTGCCGTTGCACGTTGAACTGCCGTTGCACGCATCTACATGTGTTTACTAACATGTTGTATTGTTTACTGAGGATTATTTGTTTACCTGTGTCCAACCATGTTTGCTGCAAGGCCGCCTTTCAGCACTGTGCAGTCTCAGTGGAAACATAGTTTAAACAGCTGCTCCGTGTGCATGTTTGCTTGTGCATGTGTGTTTGTGTGTGTGCGTGTATGCCTGTGTGTGTGCATGTGTGTGTGTGTGTGTGTGTGTGTGTGTGTGTGTGGGTGTGAGGGGAGGGGGGAGTAAACGGGGAAGTCAGCGAGATCTTTTGTATTGAAGAGAAACGTTGACTTCACCTTCCTGGTTGGCCTTTGGCAGAGGGATTGTGGTCAGAGCTCGTCAGGTGACCCTGGGATCAGAAAGGTCACCGTCGCCAAAAAACAAGTTTGTTTCCACATGAGCAGCGGTGAAGCAATTCAAAGGGAGAGGAACACTTCCTGCTGGTCATCATATTCATAATTGTGGAAAACACTTTTTCCCCTTGAAAGTCTCTGTTACACAGGTGTCTGCACTGACAAAACATTTCACTTATGTCATCATTTGATAGCAATTAGCGGCCCAATGCGGAGTTGTCCTTGAGTGCTGGTTTGAGGTTTGAAGTTTTTCAATTTCAGTTGTACAAATATGAGCTTACGAGACAGCAGAAATCAATAGAAAGCAGACACAAAATGCAGTGAACGCATTCTCAAATGATCCTACGAAATATAGAGCTGACATTAGCAGATTTCCAGGCCCTCATTCATGGACTAATAACAAATGTGTAACCAACAGGACAAATCAAAGTAAACACTGAACGAATTGTCCTGCTTGTCTTCATTTTAAAGCTTTTGAAAATTAAAAAAAAAAAAAAGAAAATTAAACAGCCATTAAATGCCAGCCCTAAAATGTTGTAACATATGACTCAGAGCTATATTTTGGCTTTTCTTCATATTGTTTTTGACATTTTCAGACAAAAATCTCCACAGTAGGACAAAAATCTTCCTTTCATTGGCGTTAACATCACACCCTAAGCTGTTTCTGAAGGTAAATCATTTCAGATCTTCACCTCCACAATCACACTCATGCAGCGACAGGCCCCTTGTTCAGCTGCAGCTCAGGCTGTTTGTATTTCCTGAAGAAGCTTGAGAGCACATTTAATCTACTTGTGACCCAAATCAGGGTCCTGACCCAGATTATGAAACACACTGATGTCGCTGATTAAAGGCCAAATCCCAACATTCAGTTGCAGGACCCTGAGCCCTCAGAGCTGAGCCCGCCCTGAAGAGAACCCACTGTTCAGATGGAGACACACTCATTTCACCCTATTAGCCCCTTGTTGGAGAGAGAGAGGCATGTTTGTGTGTGTGAGTGTGTGTGTGAAGGAGAGAGAGAGAGTATGTGCCCTGCTGGGTGGCAGAATTAAAGGAGAGGTCTGTTTGAGAAGAGTCTTTGAAATGGACACACACAAACTTGCTCTCTGTCACACACACATACACACACTTAGGTGCTCCTATAGTACCATTTATTGACCATAACCGCCTGGTTTCCTCCAGAGAGAGAGGGAAGAGGAAGAACTACAGTTGGCTTCAGTTGTACGGTACTTTTCTTTAACCTGTTAAAATACAGTTTCCCTATTCCCCTCCACACGTAGCTTTCATTTTTACATTTTGAATTTTAAGTTTTGCTATAATAGAGTCTACTCATTTACTGATTGCTTCATGCTTTACTGTCTTCATGCTGAAAACAGACCACACTCTAATAAACACAGTAATTGTCTATATTATTTAAAAAAGAAGACAGAAGAGAGAAGAGGAAAACTGGGGGGGCAGACACTGACAAATGAGACTCAAAAACAGAAGTATGACAGACAGAAGAGAGAAAAGGACGGACATGTGAGAGGAGGAGGGAGTGAGGAGAGAAACAAATGGAAATCTGGACTCTGTCCTCATTCTTCAGTCTGTGCAATTACCTCAAGGAAATTTGAACCATAGAAATTACCATAAAATGACATTACTTTGTGGTTATTTTTCATTCATGAAAAATGTGTAAATCGGTCAGCAGCGTCAGTCACAATATATAAGCGCTGTCAGTGGAGGGTTTTCTTTGTTTGTTTATTTTAAGATGCATGTCAGCAAGATTTCGGTCTTTCCTTCGCCCGAGGAGAGTGTGACATCTTGACTTGACAGGGGAATTGAAGGGAAGTGGGAAGTAACGAGATGAAATCTGAGGAGGAAACAGGTCTCCCACTGGTCTTTTCCAGAATATGATGGAATTTGTTTTCTAAGCTGGGAATTTCAGATATTTTCAGAAGATGTCAGCAAAGCTGGGGAACTTAAGAAATCAGACCTTTACTTGCTTGTAACAACACGCGAACATCTATTTTATAACTTGTTTTACACATAACGTTTCAGACCTACTGCACTGGAAATCAGACTGTCGGCTAAATTAGCACAAAAGACATGCAAGAATAATCGAGTTTCCCTCTAAATGAACGTTAAGCATGCAGTGGGTCAGTATTTAAGTTCGGATTTGTGTCATTTTCTTGTGAAAATCAACCACATGACAGGAAAACCCTTATTTTACCTGATAAATTTCAGCAGGCACAATTCAACCATTTCGGCTGTGGAGCATTTTGGAAGGAATCTTTTCATTTTCACATCTTGGAGGAGGTCTAATTCACGTATGAAAAAAAGTCATACAATTTCACTCCAGCAGAAAGAAGAGCGTAAGGCGGGAGGAAAGCAGTGAAACAGGTAGAGAGAGAGCAAAAGAGCGGCAGAAAAGGAGCACAGGATGGCTGGCTGGAAAAGAAAAAGAATCAAACTGACCCTGTTCAATCACCAGCCCCCTGTCTCTCATAATTGCAGCATCTCCAAAACAACCAAAACAAACCAGATCAGGCCTAATGTATTTCCCTGTCACAGCTGCCTGGCGGGAGCCAAATAGCTGCTCCCAGAGAGAAATGTCTTTTTGAAAAACACCGCTGGTAAATATGCCTCTCTGCATGGCAGATAGCAGTCTGGGCCCTCCTCCTCCTCTCTCATCTCTCCTCTCATTTGTTCTCTTTCACTTTCCATCTGTTTATTTCCAAGGTAAAGAGAGACTGCACTCTGTGGACGTCCAAATGTGCTTCTCACAGTCACACACTCCTTCTCACTTTCATCCCTGCTCCTGTCTGCTTTTCTGTTTCCCTTTGGCATTTAAGCAGGCCTTGCTATGATTGACACATGGCAAAATGTTTGCTTTTTATTGCTTAATGCCTTTATTTCTTTAAACAGTCTTGAACCTGATTAAAATGTTGCTTGATCACATTAACGGCCCTCTGATTGGGTCTTGATTGTGTGTGTTGCTCAGAATGTAATACACACACCACCTGTTATTTTGTGAGGGGCCGAGACAAAATACTTCAATACATGTCTGAAGGTATAACGCTGAAGAATGTGCTGAAGAAAAATAAATCCAGCCCTGTGAAACATCAGGTTCTGTTTTTTCAGCATCAATGTAAGATTTTTTTCTAAAAAGTAGCATCAATCAACACAGAACTTTCACCCAGCAGACTGGGCTTCGTGTCCAGTGAGAAACCAAAACTGAATGAGCTTCTCTCAAACCTAACCAAGTAGTTTTGGAGCCTAAACCGAACCAAACTGTGACTGTCTGACAACATTAACCGCGTGTCAGAAAGGCTTTCTCCCACAAAGGAGAAACATTAATGCTGCTACATACTAAATTTGTGTATTGTTCAGTATTGTTTTGTGGTCTTAAACGATAGACGTTAGACAATCAACAGGCCTCAACACTGAACTCACCCAACTGCTCCGGTGAGCATTGTTGAGGCCTGTGGATATTTTTCTGTGGTTGCTGGATTTTGAGATTTTTCTATATATGCATAGGCACAGTAAGAGCAACAGTCTCAGTCAGGACATGTCAAAGGAGACATGGCTGATGTCCTGAGGTGACAGGTAAAGGTTTAAATCAAAGGGCGGTCTCAGTCATCTCATAGTTTTCAAAAAAATAGAGCCACGACCTCGAATCGCCACTTGAGGCTGGCTACGAAAACAAGTGGATCCCCACAGACGCCCATAATAAAATGTTCAACTTTACAGCAGAAAAAACACGTTTTCAGCCCGGAACAGAAAGGTTTTTGCTCTCTACGGCTGATTTACCTGTTCGTAACAAGTGTATAGGGGTTGAATTTCAATATAACTCACCTGTTTAAATTATATTAAGACTTAAAATTATGCATAATTGAGGGACAGCTAGCTGCAACCAGACTTCATTCAGCCTGCCTCAGCTCCACCCACGCTCCAACTTTGAACCATTTTTGGATTAGCAGAGAGTTTGGTGGAGTCAGGAAGTGCCAAGATGGCGACAGCTTGACCCACTGTCACTGAGCTTCACAGAGGCTCTTCAGAAACCTATGGGTGACTACATCCATCATTTCAAACAGCTTGTGGTATAGTATCAAAAATAGTAGCAGGAAAATCGGGGAATAATGATGCTCCAAAGAGTTAATAAATCACAGTGTACATCACAAATCAAAACTTGCATAAAGAGCAGTCAGTTGAATCATTTTTCTACCTCTCCATTGCTCTCCAAGGCTGCAACCAACACAGATAAAAGAGCGATTGCTTGTGTCACTAACATATGCCCCCACTTCAATTCAGGTGTTATGTGAAACAAGGAGAGCGCCACTTTCAGGTAAGGTCCGTGTTCAAGGACAAGAGCTGTCCTCCGCTATAGGATGACAAGTTTTAAAAAGACGTTTTATCACCCAAATTTCAAAACTGGGTCCCAAAACAACTGTTCCAGCTCAAAAAAAGGTCACTGTTCTACTAATTTCAAGCTAGCAAGTGTAAATGATGATACAAGTGGCTGCAAGTGGGTACATGTCAAATAACTCCCCTTCCCTCTGAATATGAAAATGTCCCTCTGCTGGTATTGTGCTGCTGAAAGGCCCAAGGTGGATATCAGAATGAGCTGTTTCATGCTGCTTTCATTCTGCTTACTTTCACTTCACTAACACTTGCTTCATTCATACATTTTCATAATTCTGCATTACAATGAAGTGAACAAAAAACCATCACTTTTGTGATCAAAAATGAAAATCTGTATTATTGTAAAAGGGTTCTTGAACTGATTTTAATGATTTGGAGAATTTTAAAGTATTTTTGCCTGTATGTGTATGTTTTATCAGTCGAGGAAGCTTCTAGAAAAACAGGCTTCACACGGCTGATAATGACTAACTCACCTGAATGAAAGCTCACCTGCCTAAAAACGGGCAGATGATTTCCTGTATGTGTGTCTGTATGTGCGTTTGAAGGCAGGTCGTATGTCACAGCAGAGGATTAACAGTATTTTAACGAGGGTTTAATGTTTATGTTCACAGGCAGACAGACGTGCTATACTCAACCAATGACAGGTTTCTCTCTCACACACACACACACACACACACACACACACACACACACACACACGCACAGGCAGGCAGACACTCAGTGACAGACAGATCAGAGTGTTTTAATGCCTTTCAAGCAGTATTAATGACAGGACTAAAGCTTATTAGCGGGTTAGAGGATGTTAGCCAGCCATTCAAACGCAGAAACATGTAATATGGATGTGTATGTGTTGATGCAGCTAATCTAATTACAGGAACGAAACAGAACTCACTGTCACCTCCTTGTGCTGTAAGTACATTAGCCGTCCATCAGCATTTTTCACTTTTTCAACTCGACTCATGAAACAGACTTAAGATACAAAAAGTGTTGTGCTTACACGTGAGAAGTTGAATTCATCACCATCACCCACTGACCCCTTTAAGTTTAAGTTCTGTTAGTATTATTTTATTGTTCTATTATATATTTCCAGAGGCTTGATGTTTGATTTTGTGAGGGTGGCTCTTTGTCTCATCACTACTCATTTTTCATTTGTTACCATCGCACTAAACTGAATAGTTATGTGTGACTCTTTCTATGATTCCTGTATTTATTTTCATGGTCTAGTCCCCCACGAAAGTGACCAGGGGCCTCATTTGCATTGCGTTGCATAGACAGTAAGGTTAAGCAGAAGCTGTTCTCGATGTCTTGCTTGAGCAGCACCTTTGCAATTAATCATTTGACTGGCGCTTTTTTATCCAATGTGACGTACGTATTAATGCACACACTGATGGAGCAGCATCGGGGGCAGTTTTGGGGTTCAGTTACTTGCCAGTGGATACTACGGCATGTGGCCTGCCGAGGCCAGGGATCAAACCACCGACCTCCTGATTGGCAGACGACTGCTCTACCTACTGAGCCACAGCCCACCTTAAGGAGTCGGGGTGCCTCTTTCATGTCCCTCCACCATCACCACCACACTCAGGACGGATTCAACTTTGAGAAGGATTTATAATGATAAATTGAATGGGGTGTGTAAATGCACCGTGTTATAAATCTGAATATTTTGGGGCATGTGCACTTGCTGTGCTTTGTCAGTAAACAAGTTTTTGATGTGATTTCTTTATAGTTTTATACATGAGGCACTGTGCTGCTCTAGAAGAAAGAGAATTTCAATTTTGTTCTCAAAAACAATTAATAACCATGAATGATATAAGAACTATGTCCTAAATATCTCATGATAATTTAACATCCTGTCATCAGCCAACGTAAACGTGTGTGTGCAGCTCTCTCCTGCACTGATCGGCATCAGTGCTTGCAAGTCGTAACCATGGGAATCTTCCACATGACGTGAACATGGCACAGATTCAGCTCTCCTTACGTCGAGTCAGTGTGCACCAGAAGAGGATTATTCTGGAGAACAACACCTGCTGGCTGTTCAGAACAAATGTTAAAATGAAGTCCAGCCGTCGCTTGGTGATCCTTTAGAACTGTGTGCGTCTCTGCCTTCCCACCTGACCAGGTAGGTTCATGTGAGCCACGCCTTAGATCAACCTCTTAATGCTTTTCACTCTCTCTGTCTGCTCTGCAAACTGCTTCCCCGCTGCAAGAGCCAACCTGCCCCTCACACTTTGTTTTTCTCAGTGTGTGTGTGTGTGTGTGTGTGTGTGAGAAAGCGATGCAGGGTTAGGGCGTTGCTCTGGCTAGTTTACTCTCACAGAGCAAACAAATCTCTGATGTGTTTTTCTAGCACTGATAGCCATGGCTGACACCATGTCAATAACAGGGCGAAAAATATTTCTTCCTCTCCTTTCTTTTTCTTTCTTCTCCATCCCTGCATTCTCTCCCCCCTCACTGTCTTTGTCCTTCATGAAGATCTTTCATTTTCAGCATTCTTTTGTCTTCATTCATATCCTCCAGTTCCTCCCTCAACTCTCTCTTTCTGTCTGCACGCCGACTGCGATCCTCCCTTCTCTTTCTTCCTTTAAGGAGAGAGAGAAAGCTGTAACCACAGAGAGGTTGTGTTTAAAGGAAGTGACTGAGCCCAGCTTTACACAACTGTTTGGTGATCTCTGTTGCCAATTTGTATCTGTAAGTCTTTGAGGATCCTGTTTGTGTGTTTGTTTGAGCCCGGCCAGGTGTGCTGGATGCAAGCCAAGGCAAAGATTAAAACCTCAAATCCCATTTCCTATTATGCATATTGCTGTTATAATAGTTTGCTTTGATGTATTTTTTCCACTTGAATTGAAAGTTTGGTTTGCGCAGTCATCGAGGTGCTGTCAGTTTCGTGGCCCTAGGCTTCATGAAAACCCTTCAAAACAAATTTGTTACATTCGCTGATGCTGAGTTCCAGAAAAGCTTGCCAATGGTGAACACCACAGTCAAATCATATCAGAACAGGACTGAAACTAGTGTTTCTTTTCTTTTCAGCTAATCTGATCGTAATATTCTCCATTAGATAGTGAATTGTTTGCTTCCCAAAACATCAGACAAAGATCCAAAAGGACAAGTTGATATATTAAAAAGTCTCGTTTGGTCTGACCAACAGCCCAAAACCCAAAGATGATAAATTTACAATAAACAGAGAAAAGTTGCAAATTCTCACACTGAAGAAGCTGAAACCAGAGAAGAGTGACTCAAATGTTTGATTCATTTTCAAAACTTCCTCTCTGTCTCTCCAATTATTGCTTTACATTAGAATTTGTTTTATCTAAAAGAATATCTTACATTCTTCTAGAATATGTTCTACCACTTGTCACTAAACAGTAGAAATATCTGTCACTAAGATTTCTATCATGACGACATAAAACATGCTAAGCAAACATTCGACAGCCAAGTTTGGGTTGTCTTTGCTTTGCTATCATTTCAAACAAACAGTAGATATGTTATGATCGCCAAAACAAAGATCTGATTTGGTTGATTTGCCGAACAAAATATGAAGTTTTGGAGACAGCAATTTAAAATCTCACTGTTTTGTTATTTAAGGATTAAAGCGCAAGAGAATGTCTTGAGCTATAATTATGTTTACATTTTCACTACAGATCAACGGCTTTAATTCCAACACTGAAATAGAGAAATACTAGAAATCTTTTTCTTTTTTTTTTCCCACAAAGGTGGCTCTATCCCCATAACACCCTCCCCTCTCTTAATGCTGGTTGAAACCCTAAATAGTGGTATGTTAAAACCTTGTTTAACTGTTATGAGTTCTGAATCATACCCTCACTTCTACACACATGCATGCACACACACACTGTGGTGTTTTGACTGGTATGTCAGAGTTAAGAGATCAGTGCAGACCACCCCAGAAGAAAGGAGAGGAGGGGAGAGGAAAGGAATGGATTTAAAATTTGTAGGTTAAAGAGTAAATTTCATTGTTACATTTGAGTGAAAGGCTTCATCAAAGGTATGGAAAAATGGAAAGTTTTCCTTTCCTTTTTTAAAATAGATGTTCAAGGACCAAACTCTTAAGAGACAATGCAAGAAAGTTGCCCTTGGAAAGTGTGGAAAAAAAAAAAAAGCCAAGGTCCTCCTCTCCATGACAAACTTGAGAAAAGCATTCCTTTTCTGATGTTCCACTTGCTGATAAATGCACCTGTGTTATTAAAATACTGGGTATTAGTGGGTAGAAAGGGGTGTAGAGAAGCACAAAAAAGCAGCATTGAAAGGAAGAATGTTCCTTGACCTTTTTACCCTGCAGCAAAAAGATGAATCAAACAATTTGAACTTTTCAAGCATTGTTCCCGGGCTTTAACTTCAGCCGTGAACAGCAGCCGCCACGCTAAAAGCTTAATCTGTGATCCAGACCTTAAAAAAACTGCCTTAGAAAACAGGAAATGAGGCTTTGTAAAGCTGATTAAAACATATTATACACATAAAAGAAAACACAAAGCTGTAAAAACAGAAGCATTTACAGAGAAGTTCTAAAAGTTTACTTCCATAAATGGGAGCACTGATTGGTTAACAGCGTGTGATGTAATGTTAAGAGTGCGTTGTCTCGCTCTGTCTGGGCCGAGTCCGGTCAGTCCAGTTTGTGTGCTGCTTCTGCGGTGCTGTGCTAAGCCTCTCTCTGCCTCGCTGTGTTCCATCCTGTTTAGTCTCAGGGCAGAGACGCCCTCACTCTGGACAAATACCTTCCGGAAAACTTCCGCCCATCCCCAAAACCACTTCTATCACTGGCCCAGACAATACACACTCGCAAAGGGCTCGAAAAGGCTGGGGCCACACGCAAGCATGGAACATGGGAGTGCATGTGTGTGTGTGCAGCTTGCAGTGAACGAGCGCAGGTGGAACGTGCCAGTGCTGCTCCAATTATGTTTTTAATGAAAAGTTCTTCATGAGATGCCTGCATGCGCGATTATGTGGCGGGACTCTTTGTCAGACGTGGCTCTCAGCGGCTCAGCGGTCAACCGTTGAGACTGAAGGTGGAGGTCCTTTGGTCTGAGGGTCTCATCACTATGGAACAGACCACCAGAGGATCACAGGACAGCATCTTTTTTTTTTTTAAACATAATTTTTCTTTTCATTTTTTGTTTTGTTTTTATTGGAATTTTAAATGTCTGTCAACTTTTTTTTATCATTTGTTTCCTCGGAGCACACAATATTTTGTAGCTCTATTTTGAAAATTAGATATTTCACATTATATTCCTACAGTGAACAAATACAAATACCATATCCATATTCTACTGTCTGAATGCCACATTATAAATTATTAATTAAAACAATGAAAGTCTGCACAGACTTTTATGCTTTTTGGTCATTTGGTGGATTTTACTTTCCGAGCTAGATGAATTCACGAGACTTAAGACTCAAGGTTTGCATTTATGAAACGAGGTTTATCAGACTTCCTGAAGATGATAGAGTTTTGCCTGACAAACGTGATTTCATGTCGGATATGGTCTCCACATTATCTGTCAGATAAATACAACAAAGTCAAAATATTGCCCTCTGAAAGAAGGGAGTCAAATACCAGTACCTTCAAACTGTGTTTGAGTAACTTTATTTGATTACTTTCATTCTCTAACACGCACACACGCACACACACACACACACACACACACACACACACACACACACACACACACACACACACACTTACAAACCAGAAACCAGACAGTTTGGAATGAGCCTGGTGCACTGCAGCGTGTTGACAATGAGTCCAGTGACAGACGAGGCTTTACGATGACATCGATCTTGACTGACAGCTGTGACCTGATCTCTGACCTGATGTATCGAACCTGTTTGTCACTTCACGTGCATTTATCAGCCAGCCAAAGATACACTCTGATCACTTTACCTGTGACTTGTTTCCCTTTCTGCATGTGGTTATACCAATTTGTGTACATGTCTGTGGACAGAAAATAGAATCCAAATCAATGTCATTTCAATTCAAAAACTGACATTTACTGTTTAAATTGTCCATGTTAAATGAGCAGGATCGGCCAAACCATTGGAAGGACAAACAATCTCAGTGCAAATATCAGAAAACACTGTGTGTACTCCTTTTCAAACTGCACACAATTTAAAAATGAAATCTTGAATGAAAGGCTTATTCAATAAGGACCTTGGGTACCATGCCAACCAATGGTGTGAATGATGAACACAATAACCATTTTTACTGAGTATTTTCTAATTTGGTATGGCTTTCCAGTTCAACACTGGCTGTGTAACTGCAGTCATGACAATAACAAAGTTACATATTCTTTATCTGTAAGCTTCCAGATTCGTAAATAGAGAGAAAAAGAAGGAAATACTAAAGCTACAGAGTGTAACTGATGTACTGCATGATAGGAAGCCTTATCCTTAAGGGCAACACAGACAAATGTGGGACATGATCAGAACATTTCATGGGCATTTCTCAGTGTTTAAGTGTCAGATCTCATTAAAAAGCATCAGTTTGCGCCTTAGATTTACACAGTTTGGATGCTATACTAACCATTTCCTGTCCGTTTGCGTTTGCTGCGTGCTACGGGTACCAGTTGATGCAATGCTCAATGGCACGGCTGTTGTGTGTTTTCTAAATTTGAAATGTCGAATTTCTAAATTCATCCTCATTGCGCGACTTTCAATCAACAGCTTCAGTGTCACCTGAGGCTCTATTAACAAATGGCAGATTTTTGTGTCTGTGTTCTCATGATTTATCAGGTACAATAAGTAACAAACCAAACCTCCCAAACATTTCCGTTCCTTTAAAGATGGAATCCACGGCTTTGCTACTGTCACATACTGAAAAAGTAACATGCCATCTTTAACACGCTAAAATTACACGCCACCTCCACTCATTCAAATTTTCAGTTAAAAGCAGGTGAAGCACAATGGGTGTGATTGCAGGTGAAAAGGCCTTTTGGCATGCTGGCTAATTTACATGACATGATTAGGCTACTACTAGGGCAGTACTATGGGAACATTGCTGTGCGTGCATTGCCCTGATCATTTTCCACAATGCCACACAAGCTTTTTTTATTTGTGTCGTCAGTGAACCAGCATTTCTGGTCTTGGATTCAATGACGGACATGTTTGTTTTGTTTGCAGCATTTTTGGAACATCATTATTGTTGTTTGTTTCAAACTGCCATCCCTCAAGCCACAAACCTGAAAACTGGTGGGAATATTTCTCATGCTGAGACTTTGTTATGCTAAAACAGCCGAAGTTTCATTCCTGGTTCCCACAAATAATGAAAAGCATCCGCTTTATCTTGTTACACCTCTCTCCCTTATGTTCTAACATCCTGTCTGTTTAGATGTACTGCCAGCTTCACACGTACGGTTGTCTGGGTGCCAAATGTAGCTTCCTGTTTTGTCTCAGAGAGCAATAATCTGAAGTGGTTCATCAACTTCGAGGAACCCGCTTCATATTTTGGTGTCATTGTGGAACCTGAGGGAACTGTCAGACTGAGGGTGGGTCAGGATTGGGCGTACTGAAACAGGATTAAAGTCTAATATTAGGCTGAGGGCAGGGGAAAGTATCAGGTAAGTCTGAACCTTCTGAAAAACAATTATCATTTCCTGCCTGGGTTCAATGTAATATCATTTTGGATGAGTTGACTTGAATGGAATGCACAGTTAGCATAAAGTTTTAAAGCCAGATTTGAATGGAATGCACTGTTAACTGAAAGGCTTAATAAAAGATTTGACTTGAATGGTCGGATGACTTAGAAGAGAGGAAGAGAGTGACTCGTCTGGGAGATTCCTCTGAGGCTAATCAGTGCTCACACACGAAATGCGCACACATATGTTAGTGCATACACCCAAATTCCCCATGTCTCGCTGTCTATCTCACACACACACACATAAGGCGCGCGCACACACACAACCCTGACTTCCTCCTGTTGTGTGTGTTTTGTCAGTCTAATCTCTGGTCTAATCCTCACACTGCTGCCAGACAGACAGGCCCACCCAGGTGAATGAGTCTGAATTTAAGAGTAAGTGTGTGTGTGTGTGTGTGTGTGTGTGTGCGTGCGTGCGTGTGTGAGATACACAGCTGGTGGATGTCTCAGGTCATGTGACTGAGACGACACTGAGATGGGGATGTGTGTGACACGGGAACGTACAGAAACAAACATAAGCAACACAGAAAGACGTGTGTGAGAGAAAGAGAGGCCCGTCCGCTGACTAATTAAAAGACAGAGAGGCCTGGCACAGCAGCATTCAAAACCAGTGGAATCCAATACCGCAATTAGTGGATTTGCTCATAGGGCTGAAATAATCCATGCCAATCTTTTCAAGTCTAGTTCAACTTGGGTGAACTTTGACCTCTGAATTTGCACTGTTGACCACTAGAAACCATCTTGACCGAGCAAACCTTTAAGGGAACAAACAGCCAAAGAGGCTCGGCTTATCAGTTGTGTAACACTGTTCCATTTCGTTTAACATCTTCTGCTGTCTAAAGTCTAAAGTGCTTCACAAAAGCACAGCTGTTTGCAGGCAATTATGAGTCGAGGGTACCAATAGGACTGATGAGCCCATCAGCGGTAAGCTTGTCTGGTACGGCAATTCTCACCCCAGCCTGTTGTCATATGTCACCAAGCTTCCTAGATCAAATATTTCATGAAGACATGCAGATTCATCTCTCTCTGACACTTTCTGGTGTGACTGGACCTTAACACTGGTAAATATGTATGAGAGCATTCAGGTGGATTCCGTGCGGAACCTGCAGGTAGCAGTCCTGGATATAGAAGAAAGGGTTGATGTGCATTTTGAACATACCCAGAATGCATGCGTTTAGCTGACCTTCACCAATTATATATATATATGCAGTCACACACTTCTAATCTAATGTGACCTCTCACTGTCAGTGTGGGACTCCTCCATTGACAAATAACATTTCCCAACAAAGACCTGACAGACGCTCCGTGGTCAGAACAGAAGATGTAAAAGCATTCATGAACTTGTTATAGGCTGTCAGTTGGTGACAGCGAGGAGCAAATGGGCCTTTATTTTGAGCACCTTTACTCACATCAAAACGTTGTGGTTTATTGCACTGAATAAAATGAAGAGGCTGGAAAGCACTGACCAGTGTGTTGCTGGTTTGATCCCATGCAGCAGTCGGGCATGGAGCATCTACCTGCTCCATCTGCCTGAAGTCTTGCAGCGCTGTGAAACTGCAAAACCTATATGCGCTGTATGCCTGACATACACAGAAAATACATCTGTAATTAAACTGTGTCATGTGGTTATCTGGGGCCTCGGCACCCCAGCTCTAAAAAGGGAAAAATATTAAAAATAATAACATTCCACAGACACTGTAAAGTATAACTTTGAAGATTTCAACAAAAATTTAATCCATGTTCGAGCCATTCCCAGCTGACATTAACAGCTGAATTGCATTTTATATTCAACTGAGACATGCTGCAACTATTCTATATACCACATATGACAAACAGCTAATCCTTATTTATGCCTTCCCAAGCCTGTCACATATTAAGCTGCAGATGCATTATGGCCAGTGGCAGGTAAAGTACAGTAAGCCTGACTGGATTTGGCAGCAGCCTGAGACACAGACGGTAAAATGAAAGATACACGATGTCTGAAAACTGACACCTTGCCTGCAAAAGAAATGTTGGCATGAAAGTAAAACACATTAGAGAGCAGCAGGAAGTCATTAATTATCTTGACACCTTTGTTTATATCAACAATGATGCTGCCGCTGATGTGACAATCTGTCGTAAAATGCTGATTGATCAAGTCCTGTCATGTTGAAGCAGACTGTTGCATGAAGGGAAATTTGGTGCGCGGCCAGAGTTTAAAACACCACCCTTGCAAATAGCAAATAGGGATTTAACGAGATCATAGATGAGGTGATTCAGACTAAAGTGTTAGTACATGTGCGAAAACAAGGGCAAAGAGGGCAGCCTTTAAAGTACATAAAGGGTTCCATGTTCAGCATATTGGCAACCACAGACACAAAGACCAACTTCACAGCAGGCACACGAGCAGCGGCCAGACAAGAGCTTGAACTCTTTGTGGAGGACAAATGTTTTTCCTCAGCTTGAGTGGGAACAGAACATTTCCTCCCCCTTTATAAAAGTCACTGTAATAACGAAAAAAGGACCTCCTAACATCAATACTCCTCTTCTTTTTGCTGCATTTACTGTGGCTGGAGAATTGACCTCGCACACTGAGACGCTGAGACCCATGATCTTGTTTTGGGGGCTGATGCTGTGTCAGTTTCATCTTTTGTCAGGACACACAGGTACACCCTGAGCACAGAGGTGACATGATACTCCTTTTTGCTGACTGCAGAGGGCGATAATACAAATCTGCTGGGAGTGATGGACTGAGAAAAAGGGAGAGGTGTTATTTGTGCCCTAAATCATGTTTTTTGTGCACTCAGGGAATCAATCAAGCAATCTGGTTTTGGTTCCTTTGTTTTACCTCCTAAATTCCACGTTCTGTCCACATTTGATGGAACACATCAGCCACGCAGGAAGTCATACACAGGAACAGAATCCGGTAAACTTTCAAAATAAAACACCCTGTGCAAACTCCTGATAGTACATCAACAATAAATACAAAACACTGCAGGCAAAACACTCTGCTTCTGTAACATAACTGGTGGGGACTGGAGATACATGGAGGCAAATGAACTCCTCAGTTCATTCCTCAGTTATTTACCATTTAGCTGCAGAGCTGCTGTTGAGACAACGCTAATGTCTTATACTTTTGTAGCAAGGCCAAAGAAGTACGCCAATGTGATGTAGTGGCTGAATTGTTTTATTATAACACCACCTGAAGATCACTGGCCCTGCTCTAATGTTGTTTTTCCTCCATAGACTTAAATTTTGAGAGAAACAGCTGTAAAACGGTGGCTAGATTTTTTTTACAACCCCCATGAAATGATCTGACCTGATCTATTTGGTCCAGTATAATTTGGGAAGTCTACACGAGGTGCATTATTACGTCAAACCTACAAAAAGAAAAAAGAGAAAAGACGCACATTGAGCATCTTCCCAGGACACACGGATGATTTTCACGTCAAGTTAATTCTAACAATGGCTAAGTTAATCAAATAACTGGTCTCCCAAAAACTGCATTCTGTTAGAAATACACCACAATACATGAATCTATAGAAAGGCACAATATTAACATAGATAAGGCTGAGTAACAATGTCTGAAACTACATTCCTGGATGTGCAGAAAATAAGCCCCCACCTCCATTTTGCAGAGAGAAGTTTCATGTTGAAAGCAGGTTGGACTGAAGCACTGTGAGGCTGATTGCAGGTGAAGAGGCCTCTTGCTATGCTGGGTAATTTACATGACATGATTACTCCAGCAGCCCCTTCCTTTGTGTGTTCGTGTCTGTGTTTGTGCATGAGTGTGTGTGAAAGAGGGAAGGGAGAAAAAAACACGTAAGGAACGGGGTTTAGTGGTAATATGGTGCTAAACATCTGTGAGCTTGATGACACTCACTTAAAACAACGAGAGGAAAGGTGGGAGGGAGTCATGATTGAAGGAAGAAAAGAGGGAGGATGAGGAGGAGGATGGGGGAGGACGAGGGGGGGGGTTGCGAAGAGAAAGATTAAGACAGGAGAACAAGAAAAACAGAAAAATATGGAAGAAGCAGAAAAGAAAGATGGAGTAAAGATAGAAAAGTAGTGATGGAGGAGGAAGTAGCAGAATTCAGAGGAAGAGACGCCCTAAGATACAGAAGCTAAATGTGCAAACATCAAAAAGAGAGAAAAATGTTTTGTGTGTGTGTGTGTGTGTGTGTGTGTGTGAAGGGGGCAGACAGGGCAGGCAGGCTGCATGGTCTAACTTGCTGTAAAAGCACCTGAAGAAACAACACAAGACTGGCACGATAACATCTACCCTGACTGCCCTTCCAGCTGGGTGTGTGTGTGTGTGTGTGTGTGTGTGTGAGTGTGTGTGTTTGCGTAGGTGTGTTCAGAAATCTGACACTCAGATTTATGTGTTTTTGTCATGTCCTGCACTATGTATAACCTTTAAAACTCAGATCTTTCTCTTACATTTCGTCTTGAAGTAACTTTAAGGTAAACACTGAGCTGTATGTACTGTATCTGCAGTATACTCTGTATCTGCTTGTTTCAACACTTTGTTGAGTTTTCAGTGACTGTGCAAAGCAAAGTAACGTCCAAATTTTGGGTCTCTGATTTTGATACAACATACATGATTCCATCTTTATCAGTTTCTGACCGCCTGGACGCGGGCATGTTTTTGATCTGTTCACATTCTGTCACACCCTCTGGATTGAATGATTTTCCTGAGCAGTTGAAGATGAACCCAGTTTGGTTAATGGTTGCCTGGATGCTGCTGGTGTGTCTCGTCCATTTGATCACCAGTAAGATGAGAGAAGTACTGTAAGACTAAAGCCACAATAGAGTTTATCCTCTGCATTAACTGTGTCAGACTTTCACTTCAGTTTCAGCATGTAGATCATCATTATATTATTCAGTGTCTGTTTGTTTTGTTTTGTTTTACTGAGCTGAGGACACAACTGTGCACATACTAGTTTTGCTTGACTGTTCCGACATATTCGGGTTCATGAAACCAGGATATGATGTTAATGTGTGCAGATGTTAACAGAAATACTCCAAAATGTGTGTTGCAGAGATTTCTAGTAGTTGAGTTAGCATGTTAGGTAGTGCTAAGTTAACATGCTAACCAGCTAGCCCTGACCGATCCTGTCTTGTGATACCACGTTGTACCTCAAGAGGCGACAGTCGGTAGAGGCGACTTTACCATCAAAAGTCTGTATTTTGACCTGGTGTCAGTCATGTTGAGTCGAATGCCCCCGGTTCGACCATATAAGGACAGGTCGTCAATGAATGCAACAATAAGGGTGGATACCCCAGCTTTCTCGTCATGCTTCCCCCCAAATTGTTCTCCAAGTCTTATCACCTTTAATGAGACATGGAGAATAACTTCTGAGTAACTTCAGCTGGCATTATTACAGAGGACAGACCATTTTCACAAACCACTAACTGACAAAGTTACACTTGGGAGGAGTAAAGATTACGTATGCAGCTTAGAAAGATGGATGCAGTAACACTTTTTTAACAGCTGGTTGGGTGGGTGTTGAATGTTTCTTGAAAGTTTTATGCTTCTTTTATCTTATAGATGTATTTTCCCCTAAAATAGCATTAAACAAAACGTGCATAAATGTCTGCAGGTGCAGACTGTGCTGCATTTATGATGATGTCATTTACCAATATTTTAATGTTTAAGAAAACACTACTACACCTCACATCACTCTGTTCTTACTTCACCTCCTGCTCTCTCTCTTCCTGGCAGAGGTGGATTAGCAGAGTTCTGCTCCGTTTACCTCCACCTGTCAGCAGTGCGAGGCCTCGTGTGCGTAGCTGCGTGCATGTGTGTGTGTGTCCTGTGCATTCAGCCATGAGGAGCTACCGCTAAGACCCTGCATCATGAGTTCTCTGTAGGTGACAGCTAAACAGTCCCACCCAGAACACACACACACACACACACACACACACACACACACACACACACACGCACACAGACACTTAAAGTGACGCTTTTAGACTGTTAAGCCAAATAATGCTTTGGGTATCAAGTACCATTAGCAGCAATGCACTCAGAATATGAAAACCTGAAGCCGCTTTTAAGTTTCTGTTTCCACTTTCAGCTGCTGAGAGGAAAAGATAGAGAGAGAGAGAGAGAGAGAGAGAGAGAGAGAGAGAGAGAGAGAGAGGGTTCGTTGACTTGTTGTGTGGTCCCGTGTGACTGTGAGGGAGCTGCGCCTCCACGCCTCACTGCCATCCTCCCTCCTTCCTCCAGCTCTCAGAGCCTGCTCCGGCCTGTTAGCAGGAAGTGTCCTCCCAGCTGACGCATACATACATACACACACACACACACACACACACACACACACACACACACACACACACACAAACTTTAAAATGTTGGCAAAACATCCCCCATGAGACCTCAAAATGCAAATATTTCATGCAAACTTAAGGCTTAAAGGTGTCACAGTGTGTTTGAATTCCCTCTTGGAAGCAGGGCCTGAATGAGTAACAGATGAAATTTAACTGTGCGAGTTAACAAAGTGAGTAAAGTGAGTTTCAGCAGGTGGTGCTCTTCTGTCTGTTTAGCACTGGTTGTTTGACACTACCACGTTGTAATTTTCAAATCACTAGCTGTTGTCTGTCAAGGCTCAGTAGGTATTTGTTTGCAGCAGATGTCGAACGGGAAAAACATGTCACGGATACGTTGTCAAATCTGCTGTAAGCTACCCACCAAAATTAGTTTCAGAATAAATATGAGACCAAGAAAAGGCTGTGCAGGAGTAGGAATGTTTTGTAGCAACAAAAAGCGAGCTGTTTGACGTTCACAGTGTGAAGGGTTCAGGAGACGTTGAGGCATATCAGCATTCCAAACTACTGGAGCAGTTTTCCAGCCATGAATTTTATACAGAAAGAGCTGAGTTTGCGGTGTGTATCCAGACTTTGTGATGCAAAGTGAGAGTATGTGTCACAGTTATGAGTTAAAAAAAATTAAAATGCCTTTATTTAAAATGACAATATGTATTTAAAATGAACAACATGTTACAACCCACATAGGTCTTCATCAGGGTCATTGTCAGCATACCTACAGTATATTGTGTGACCCAAATGAACTCAGTGGAAAGGTGGTTCTTTATCAATGTGCAAGTCTGTTCCTCAAAAAGAAGGAAGTGATATATGACCAATACAAGGTAGAGAGAAGGAGAAGGAAAGAGAAGGGAGGGAGATGGAAGCAAGTGTTGAAGGGAGACAGAGAGGAGATGAGAGCAGGGGTAGATCTCAAGATGAAAACAGGTATAGTACCTTGACTGACTACCAGGTCAAGGTGGACCTAATTCTCTCCTTGTGTACACATGATAAAATCTATAACCTGGTCCACATTTTTCTGCCCATGACTACAAGCACATATTGGCTACAAGGATTCTCAGAGTTATTACTCAAAGGTCCGCATCTCGTTTTTGTTCAAGGTCAGAAGTCCAGAATGACTGGTGATGACAAAAAAACACTTAATCAATTAATGTCTCATCTCTTGTAACAGAGCCAACACTAAACCGAGGCAAACAAGGCTCAGACAGTTTGTTACAACTCCATTTAAACTCAATGTGTACTCGAGAAAAGGAGACATGTTCTGTATCTGCAATTTAGGAGATGTGAAAGATTTGTAGATATGCAATTACAGTAAAAAGAGACATGGAGGGATGGGAGAAAGAAAAAAAAAAGCACCACACACTCAGCCCGTGTACCTTAAAAATCCCATCACCTGCTTGCAATGAGGTCAAACTGTGATGCTATAAATGCAGTGTACACACTGTAGCCACTGGGTCAACTGAGATATTTATTTATTTCACTGTAACTTTTCCCCTGTGAATTCAGTGACGGGTGGTTTGTCTAAGTACCTGAATTAGAGAGAGACATAGAGAAGAGACAGAAAGAGAAAGAGAGAGAGAGAAGGAGAGAAGGAGGTAATTAGAATCCAGTGATTAATGTTCTAATGAGTTTATTCTCCAAGGGGATTAACATGAAGGCTAATAGCAGCTGTGCTAAAAACATCCCAAAAAACCCAAAACACAAGAGACAAAAACACAGGCACAGGATTTACTGGTCCACGAGAAGAAAAACATTAGTTTGTTGTTGTTGTTTTTAGAGTTAATTCTGATAGTTTCCCATCAACTCGTACAACCTTGGAACGACCTTAGCTGAAGCACAGGAGTTTATCTTCAACTTAGCTGCAGCATTGAGGCAGAGATGAGGCAGAGGGTAAACTCAGCGAAGGTTCATTTATGTTTATATGTGTAGAAACGACAATCTATGATGAGACATTCAGTCCAATGTGACAAACAGCAGAATGTTTTTCTGAGTTACTTCGAGCAAATCTGAGTCTATCTGGTGCAAGGCTTCATGTTACTGTTGCAAATTATTGCAGAAACTGTAGATTGGTGAGAAAAATGGCAGAGTTGAGAGAGAGGTTAGAGAAACTGATAGGAAGGCAATAGAGGAGGAAAAATATATATCCTTGTAACCAATTGGTTTTTGGAGTGATATGGAGAGTGACATTCGGGTTGGCTTAGCCCTTTTCTGAAGGAAAAGGAGAGATTAAGACAATCCGCAGCGAGCCACCTTCCCTTCGCCAAGGTGCTTAGGGACCCAGGGAGCAAAGAGGATTGTGGGAGAGAGAGGGGGCTTCTGGGATAGCGTCGCAGGGATCTTAGAGGGCATTAGCAGTAACGTACTCTACCTGAGATAGACAGAGAGGAGACCACACCACCAGCACTGGACCCCATTGTTGACTGGCTTAGTGGTCCTGTCTTGCACACACACACAGATGTGCACACACACAAACACAAAGACACACAGACCGCACACACACGCTCACAAAAATCCTGTACAAAATGACATCATATTGTAATAAACATGAACATACATGCACAAACACTCCACATGCTGGATAAATATTAACAGACCTGCATGCAAATACTGCCACATGTACAAAGACACTTCAACAAAGACACTTATGTTGAAGTGTCTTTGTTGAAGTGTACGGACACACGCACACACGCTCACACGTGTCTGTGGTAGTTCTTTGTAGATTTCCAATAGCTGTTGCTAAAATAGGTCAAATCTTATTTAGAATTAAGCCAAAAGACATATTTGAAAATAGGTCAGTTGTTTTAATGAAATCAACGTCTCCCACATGGAAACACTTGGGTCCTGGAGTCCTATTTAGCATTCATAAGGATCATATAAACATGAAATAATGGTTTATAACACATATATAATTGATATACAGTCATAAAAGTACTTACTTAGTTGTCAACAACTGCAGCTCATCATGTGTGCACTCATAAATGACTAATAAATAGATAATGAAAATGTCTTCATAGGAGTTCAGTATCAAATAATGTACATCAGTACACATTAAAAAAAACACATAAAAATGTCATTATGTTTGCATACAAATACAGTATGGTACGTTGTGAAGCATCTACGGGGACTGAAAGTAAAATGTTACCACCAATATGGATTCATAATGAATGTGGAAATATTTCAATGATTGTAAATGTGTTACTTTTTGTACCATAAACTGTATGTTTGACCTGACTAATGAACATGTGTATTGTTTACTACTCTTTCAGACACAGTACCTTCAGTATATACACATAAACTATACTAGACTTTGACAATGTAAACCATCACAATGTAAAGGTTTCAATGTAGAACCCCAGTTACAGGAGAGTTTAGACGTTGCATAAAAACAGAATTCAATCATTTGTAAAGAAAAAAAACACTAATATTCTTCATTCAATCATGTGTTCACAAAGTGGTGAACCTCCATCCTTGCTTGTGATCGACTGAGTCTTTCCAGGATGCCCCTTTCAGACCCAATCATGATACTATCACCTGTTATCAATCAACCTGTTTAACTGTGGAATATTCCAAACAGGTGTTTTTGGAGCATTCCACTTCATTCCCAGTCTGTTGTTGCTCCTGGATGTGTGTATATTTAAACTGCTACTGCAACGGAATAATTTCCAAAATTGGGATCAATAAAATAACAGTCTAAGTCTGGTTTGCATTAAATTTAGAATAAGCATAAATTTACAAAAATCAGGAAGTTGATGAGGTCAAACATTAAATGTATTGTCTTTGTGCTGTTTTCAATTGAGTATATGTGGAAAAAAAGGATTAGCAAAAATCAACACTGTACTTCATAAGTCAAAAACTGAAATAATTAGAAATAATCATTGATCAGATGAATCAAATAGGTGGTGTCAAGTGTATGTAAATGTTGATGAGACACTGCATAAAAGTGAGGCTCGTGATAAAACGCACATATGTTCCAAACTCCAGGTGTTCATTGCTTTCCATTCATTTCGCTTCACCATAAAAATCAATTTGACACAGCTGAACTAGCTACACAAATAAAATACATCAAAGTCAACCTTGTGTTGCCTTAATTATTATTATTTGGATAATGTGCTGATGTGCACAGTTGAGACCAAGTATGAAGTGTAAATAGTAGAAGTAAGCAGAAGCGACTTGTGGTTGATTGGCTAAAACATGAAAAACCATAGAGCCCATTGTCAAGACAACGAGAACACATAAACATCCTGCAAATAATATGCTTGCTTCAACTGTCTTCAAATGACCTTCAAGTGATAATTAATTGCATGTGGATGCACCCAGACTGACTCTGTGATGCAGAGAAATCTCACCGTTGAACATCAGACTACTAAACTAGTGAAGATTTGTCGTCAAATCCAACAACTTACAGTACATTTGTGCAGTCTGCTATTTTTCCTTGCATGCAGAAAATATCACATTACATTCCTGACACTGTGTAATCATGTTGGATTTACTCACAAATCTGATGCAAACGCTTGACTCAGTATTTTGAATTTAATTTTTTTTTTCTTTTTTGCTGTATGTTGGTATTTTTTAGCACTGCCACGTTGTCGGAGTGCAGCCTAAATCTAATCTGGGTTCTGCTGGCTTGTACCTTTGCCTGAGACATTGAGGAATTAAGGAGGAGATTAAGGTGTGTGTGGTAATCTATAAGGATGTGTTGATTCGTAAGGTGCAAACAGGGATAAGCATGACTTTGTGTGTGTGTGTGTGTGTGTGTGTGGATTTGAGAGTTACATAAGTAAGAGTTTGACTTTGTGTGTCTATTTCTTCAAGTTGTGTTTCTTATTGATACGCGCAGACAAACACACATACTGTACATACGCATACATGCATATTAAGACGTAAACAGATGTTCACTAGTACACTCATTCATTCACACAGTGATTTGTCTCGTCTGTTAAGATTAGTTGTCACTCGCTTTGTTTGGAAGGTGATTTATGTGTGCACAGTAAAGTCTAATTGCCTTGTGTGTGTGTGTGTGTGTGTGTGTGTGTGTGTGTGTGTGTGCAGCCTCAGGGTAAAACAGCACGACAGCTGCAAGAGGCCTCAAAACGATCCACCCTTCCCGCCTTTCTCTCTATCCATCCTCTCTCATCCTGGAGGCCTCCGAGTTACTTTCAGATGGCAAAGTATCAAGATGCTGTCCTGTGATCTTGTGGATAAACACACATTAAACCCACAAGGTGCCTGGTTGAACTGACATCAAAGGACAGAAGCCGCAGAACACTATTGCTCACTTCAGACTGTTGTTTACTGCAAAGTCAGCAGGATGTTGTTACATACAGCTCAATCTTTTCCTGTTTCTAAAATCGATCACGCTCTCTTGATAAAGGTTATTGTCACCATCGCTGTCCAAGGTGCTGATTCTGGAGCTGTCCAAGATAATCACCAACATTTCCGTGATAAATAAATTCCCTTTCTTGTGGAGAATGTGTCTGATACCAGTCTCATGCCTGGTAAATATGACGCTATCGCCATTAGCTTAGCATAAAGACCAGACACAGCTCTGTCACTTCCCAGGAAGTCAATGCCAGTCCGCTACATTAATATCATATCAAATGAAATGTGTGATAGAAATAAATTTAAGGAAGTTTGTGGACCTCAATCCATGCTGGCACTTTCTAAGCAGAACCACAGTCTTTCCCTTATCTTAATCAAGCGCTTTAGTTGCCTAGCTCCAATCACACTGCACTTGTCGCCCTCTGATGCTGTAGGAGTAAGAAATAAAAAAGTGTTGGCACAGAACACTCACATATGTTGTCATTTAGCATAATGGATTTTTTGTAGAGACTCATAAAAGAAACTAAAATGCAATTCTCAGAAAGGCAGTCTGTGTTTATGTTGCCCCATCTTTTAAAATGCATGTGCATGCTGGTAAAACACTTTCAGCACGGACTTACTAATAAAAATATCTCTGGACAGGACCACTAATAGTCAAAATCCCCACACGGCAACTTTAAACATAGACGGACTATAAACCAAGCCTTTCCTGTTCTGCTTGCTTTCTTTTGGTTATTTACATCCTGGTATATTCACTCTTATATAGCTGTAACAGGTGGGCCCAAAAGGGGGTCCCCACAGAGAAAGAGAGGGAGTAGTATGATGGATTGATAGTGGGCACGCTGATGCCAACCTCTCTGTGACAAGGAGAGGCAGCTGAAACAGACGGTTCCCTCCCCTTTATTTGTGTGTGTGTGTGTGTGTGTGTGTGTGTGTGTGTGTGTGTGTTGTCGTCACACTTCTTTGGCAGGGGTGGCACAACCATCTGCCTGGTCAGGGTGGTGTGTGTGTGTGTGTGTGCGTGTGTGTGTGTGTGTGTGTGTGTGTGTGTGTGTGTCTGGGGGAAGACAGGCCGAGATAAACGGGTGATTGAGTGTTCGAGACTGCCTGGTGTAAGTGAATGGACTACTGGCAGGAACACACACATGGTCAGCTGTACGCATGAGACATTAGGCTACAGTTGACCTGCTTAGAGACAGACTGGGCACCATGTTTGTTTACAGCTCAGTGTGTGTGTGTGTGTGTGTGTGTGTGGGGGATATTTTCTGGCTGTACATGCTCCTTTTCCCAGTTTATGTGAACATTACGTAAACTGATTGTAAGGTTTAATTATGTATCTTTGCATGTGTTTGTGTAAAGTGTTAATTACAGCTTTGTGTACACATATGTGCACATGCGCTTGTGCGTGTGCACGTAGTGGCATCTCACATACTCTGTCCACTTTTGTATTAAAAGCCTTGTGCGGTGGACAGATAGAGTCGAGGCTTCCACATCTGTTGTTTCTACACAAAAAGTGTGCGCCAACAGCCGACGCACAGCCAGAATCACCTTCAACCACGATAGAAAGAACCTTTCTGTTTAGACAGCGTGCCTCAATTCTCCAGTCCTTTCATCAAAGCAGACCAGTTAAATGAAAACATACAGTAGTTACGTCAAACTAATGTCACTCTCCCCACACGATACCTTGACACTGAACTTCCTCATCAGTGTGGTTCATGTGTGTTTTCATGGAGGACATTAACTTGAGCTGATAAAGAGAGGAGCCAGACTTCATGCTACGGTGAGAGCTGTGCAGAGCAGGAGCTTGACAGAAACGTTTCCTCCTGTTTTGAAAAAGAAATAATGGCTGATTAATTTTTTAAAAGTGTGATTTGTGCTGTGTTATTATTGTGATTATGGTTGACTTTTAGTATTATGGAAAGGAAGGAAAAGTTGTATTCCTCTAAGGTGCAGTTTCTTTACCATCTACATGTGCGATAAAGGATTCTCTTTGAGACAAAACGACTATGCCTTATTTAATCATGGGGATTATGAATCCATGAATTAAACATGATCTAGCCATCCATCACGTCTATTTCCATGTGTACATCTATTTACTTAAAGTCTGTTCTCAGTCGCACTGATCTCTGCAACCAAAAACGACTGATTTATCTCTCTCATCGTGCCAATGCTGTCATGCAAATGTGAGACCAACTAATTCCAAATCTGTATGAGGAAATCAGAGAAGGATACAGATGTATTTAACTGTCGGACATTTTCTCACGTACAGCAGAAAGATCTGTGAGAGTACCTTTAACTAGGAAAGGTAATCATGTACACTCACCTCTATGGAGCACAATTGCTATTTATCTCATGAACCTTACATTACAGGCACTTTGAAGCTGCGTTGCATTCTCTTGCTCTTCCACAGTGGGTTTCTTTTGAAGACCGTATACGCTGCACTTTGCATGAGAACGATCCCGTGTCTAAAGATTTCTCAGACTTAACAGCGAGTCTGATGTTTGTCACTGTACTCTAAGTTGACAGCTCACTTGACAAAGACACTGAGACAGAGGAGCACAAACAACTAGATTGTTCTGTCTTTTCATCTCTCTCACTCTCTCTCCCTCCTCCTTTCTCTCTCCGTGCCTCTCACACTGATTGAGACAGAGAGAGAAACCACCGAGCAGTGAGAGCAACAGTATCTGCTGTAATCACTCTTGTCTGTCTGCAGCCTATTGACTCTCTGGTTAACTGAGACCCACTGTGTGTGTGTGTGTGTGTGTGTGTGTGTGTGTGTGTGTGTGTGTGTGTGTGTGTGTGTGTGCATGTGTCTGTCTGTCTGTCTGAATATTGCATATACTTTATGTTTAAGGTTTAACTTATACCATAATAGAGATAAATCATTTTGACCCTTTCTGCTATTCATTACTTCAATATTTCAATATTTTCTTTTCTTTTTTTTCCCCCTTTGGTCTCATTACTGTGTATTGCTGTTATGCATTGCTTCTACACACTTTTATCATGCTCAAATACTTTTTTCTATAGTTTTCATTCATACATTATTGCAGTTCATTTTTATACTTTTTCTCAGTTGTATGCTGTTATTATTTTGTTGTGTGAAATCCTGCTTCCAGCTCATCACTTTCATCTCATTTTTCCTGTCAAATCAACTCAGTAATACAGATGTAGCTAAACATATGATTGGAGTGGTGTGGCCAGACCTCCTGATTTCTGTCCTGCCCTCCACCCCTCTACCTCGCCTATCTATACACCCCTGCCTCCCCCTCTTGTTTTGTCCAACCTCTCTCACTTATCTCCTTCCTCACTCCCTCCCTCCCTCCCTCCTTCCCTCCCTCTCTTCCTACCTGCCAGCTGCTGCTCAGGGCCTCCTGGCTCTTGCAGTTCTCCCGCAGACAAAAGAATGGATAGAACTACAAAAGAAAGGAGGGCGAATGATGGACTCCTTTGTTCTCTGCACTACTCTGTCTCCCATATTACCTTGTTCTAGTCTCTCTCTCTCTCTCTCTCTCTCTCTCTCTCTCTCTCTCTCTCTCTCTCTGTCTCTCTCTCCTCCTCCTCCTCTCTGTTTTATCCCTGAGGGAGCCTTCATGGTCTCTGGTGTCTCAGTCTTGTCTAACGGTCACTCAGACCATCTTGCCTGCACAAATCGAACTACAATGGCCCGCTTTCTAACGTAGGGCCAAACACAGGGCCAGCTGGGGCCGCATCTTCAGTCTCTTTTACACTACGATGCTCAAACAAGGCTTCTCAGGGTTGTTTCCTTATAAGCCTGATTTCCATTACATGGCCAAACAGGGCAAGTCAGGGTCAGGTCCACTTCAGCTTTCTCTTTCCAAACCCTCTGGACATTTAAGTGTTTTTTATCGTTGGTGTGTAATATCTGTATGACCTGGCAAAAGGTGGACTTGTCTGAGGGCTCAGTCAGAACTCATTATCTACATCCCAGAGCATGGCTATGGTCAAACATTACAAAAATAAACACACATGAGGTTGATTTATAGTATATAGGTGTTTATGTATCTACATCTATTGAGTGTGTTAGTGTTTGGGCTTGTTTCATAGAAAACAGTACATTTCTGTAATGTTTAAAATATTGTTTCTTATTTTGTCCTACATGCATGCATATATAGATCAAACTTTCCTGCCATCGAACTGGAATTTTTTAGTACTTTTTTTCCTTTTTCCAGTTGCATGTGAAGATAAGTCAAGTCCATTTTTCTTTTTATCCCAAAATCACAAGCAGCTTTTTCTCAAGAAAAAACAAAAGCGCAGGGCAATATGTCATATGTATGTCATATTATATAAAAACAAACAACACAAAATAACAAAACTAAAGAAACAAAAAAGTAAACTCTAATAAGAAGAATAAAAAGTACAATATTATGTATGTGCCCCCCCATTGGTAAAGTGACCAATACACATCCCCCTTGTCAACCTGCCATCCCCTCTCCCCGTCCTCTTGTAGCAGAGCATGCAGGGACAGAGGGTTTGCTTAGCTGAATGTGTTGCTCTAGTCTGTCTGACTCATCGATCCTTTACCTGACTGAGGTCTGTGAAAGTTAGAATCTATGGCTCCGACCACGGCTCTGAAATATGAGTAGCCTAACTGTGCTGTGTATTGATAAATCCACGGTGCTGTCCCTGGTGCTGAAGCAGCAGATTAATTTGTAATTGCACCTTTTTTTCTCAGTCCTGCCCGTCACTCAGATTCATCTCGGGTCTATAATATTATTAAACTATATTCTATAAATACTCACTTCTATGTGATATTGTAGCCAACAGGCTCTATAGAGTCACCTCTGTGATCAAAGTGATAATTAGCAACATGAGGTTGTGGAAGAGTGAGAGGATCACAGACACACTGCTGCCTGTAGCATTCCTCTAATGTTTCTATGATACTGCTGCCCAGCAACCCAAAGTTCTCAATCTTTACATTCATTTCAATGAACTACAGCAGACCTGAACTTTTCTTGTTTTGGTGAGCAAAATAGATGATGACGATGACGATGATGATGATGCAATAATAATAACAAAGCTATAGATATATAAATCTGTTGATATTCTATTCTTCTCTCAGGATTTTAATTGGATTTTTTTTTTTCAAACTTTCTAATTAAGTTACTTTATACAAATAAACCCTTCAGCTTGACTCAGATAGCTCTCCAAATACAGTTTGCATATCTTGTAGAAGGACAAATTTGCTTTCAATCTAATTTACAGCAGTTAAAACAAAGAGTAGAACAGGTTTATCAAATTTGCAGGGTTGAAGGGTGACTAAGAATTTATCAGCAGTCACTCCACATGATCTTACTGACACAAATTATAGGATATATAAATGAGCAGACAATAAAGGTAACAGGTCACATTAGTCCAGCATCAGTTCCCGAAAATGTACAATTATGTATCATACAAAACAAGAGCACTGTTTTTCTGTTTGAATGGGTGAATGTTACTGAGTGACAGAATCAGTCCGATATGATACAGACTTACAGAGACTAAGTCAAAAATGTCAACATTTTTGGGTTTTGTTTGTAAGAATGCTGCAACATGGAGGTGAAGACAGTTTTCACCACAGACACAAAAGGATCTGATCATCTGATCTTATCTATCTTATCTTCAAAGGTAACGGTCACCTTTGTCCCTGTTGTCAGCAGCTTCTGAGTTTTGGTGGTTGAGTCTGAGTTCAATGCAATGAAAATTTAATTCACTTCAGTTTTATTTACACAGCACTACTCAGCACTAACAAACGTTATCTCATGACACTTTCCATACAGAGCAGGTCAAGACCATAGTCTTCACTGTACAGAGACCCAACGATTCCCCCATGAAAAGTGATCCACTGTACTGACTGTTGATGTGATGCGAAGGTGAACTCAGTATTGACAAATGTGCGTTACCAATTGTAAAGAAAAAAACTGTACTGAAATCCTATTACTGACTTAATCCACTTCACGTCTCTGTTTGACTGTCGGACAAACCATATGCACAAGGGAGAAGATGAGGACATGATCCATCTATGTATCTCTGTATCTCTCTATCTATCTATTGTTACAGAGTTCCTCTTATTAACCTGTTGCCCCCAGGGACATTAATAATACAGGAGGAACTAATTTTGAACTTGACACCAAGATTGCCGGCCTTTAGCTTTACAAAATACCTCCTCCATCAATTATTGAAAGAGCAAATCCAATATGGGAGTGCAGGCCGCACTGACGGACTGACACAGGGACAGAATGAAAGATGGACTGATGTCGACAGACGGATGCACAAAGAGGCAGACAGGCAGGTAAAGGTAACGCAGGCTGCAGCCAGGTTTCCATCCAAATGTCGTGGAAATTCGAACTGAATTTTCATAAAACTGTCAAAAGAAAGTTGGTTGGTTCATTGGGACAAAGAAATTCTCCAGTCAGGTGCTGCAGAGGAAGAGGATGCAACGACGTGACGTATTTAAAAGATCAGAAGTCAAACCTCAAACAATAGAAAACTAGGAAAACACAATGGAAATATGATATTTACTGTGTATCAGTTTGAGGAACGTTACAGTCTCCTCATCACTCCACACAGATCTGATGTTTTGTCCGCTGCTTTTTGTCATCTCTTCACTGGAAGCTTCAGTGCTACATGATTTATTCACTAAGTCTGTTCCTGCTGCACTTTGTTGCATTTTAAATTTATCATAACACCAACTTCAGCCAAGCATTTAAAATATTTATTTATTTATTTTCATTGTTGGTGTTTCCACTTTTTCATGTGCAAATTAAAAATGTGCATAAAAACACATTTTTCTGCAATTTTAAACGATTTTGGTTGATGATTTCCTTAAACTGAGACCAGGCACTTTCTGCAAAGCTGCATTCTTAAGCATTCAGCCTCGGGTAAGTTGTAAAAACTTTAACTAAAATGACCAAATAATCTAGGTTTTAACAAGACTAGATTGGCTGAAATGTTCAGTATAATTTGATGACTGAAAAGCCAACAGTTTTCAACTAAAACTAGAGTAGAAGATCAGACTAAAATCAATTAAAACTTGACAAACAAAACAGGATCAGGTCGACTAAATGCTAAAAGCAGGTCATTTGACACAGGACTAACACTAAGACTCCATTTAAAGAATAGCTGTCAGAATGAACACTGTTAATCACGTGATGGCGATGGTCCGGTATGCCAGTGGTTAGATTTGCCTTTTTGGGAGACATTGACAACTGACCTATTCAGTCCTTTCAGTACAAGGATGTGTTCTCACCTGAAGCAGGAAGTGGACTAATCTTGTTTTTTCAGCACTCAGGACTGGAAGGTGTGTTTGTGTGTCAGTCTGGAAAAGAAATGGCATTCAAACATGTTTTACATGTTAACTTACTCACTTAGTCTGAGCAAAACTGGAGATATGTGTGGTTGGAGTAATCATGAATGGAATGGAAGCATGTGATGCCACTTTGACTGACATTTTAATATGGGATCAGATAAATTGATTGATAAATCATTTTTATTTTCTCCCTGCTCCTTGTGTAATTGAGGTACCTGCAACACCTAACAGTCGTGGCAATGTAATTATTCAATCACAGACAGCTGAGATCACTCATCCTTAACATTAGAAGAGAGAATTATTGAAAAAACAAAAGTTGGATCACATTCTCGGGCTTGTCTGTCACTGATTTGTGCAATTTTAGGGCACTTCACTCGAGCACTGCCATTTCATGTCACTTATAATTCCACTCCACTACATTTCAGATGAATATATAGTACTTTTTACTCTTAGTGTAGTATTTTTTGCACTGTGGTACTTCTACACCTTTCTCCACCACTCTCTAATCTGGCTCCCAGGGGTAGGTTATTTAACCTGAAGCTGTCTGCTGGAACACTTTCCCAACCTCAAACCCCCCCAGGAACAAGTTGTGAAACACCTAGAAGCGGCACAGAGGAAAAGCCGAATGTGATCTGCATGGGACTGGTGCGTGAGTATGATGTGGTGTGAGGATTACTGCTGCTAATACCAGGTGTTAGAGAGCAATCACCCTACCCATACACACACGCACACACACATACATACACACACAAACACATACACGTCACAGCCCGTCTCCAAGCACCTCAGCTCTCCATCAGCACACAGATAAGACAAACACAGCACCCACGCACAACTGTGTGACTCACAGCACACAAACACACTCACACAGGTGTGCACGAATACGCACACCTGTGAACTCGCAGAAACGCGCTCGCATGTATACATCATCGGCAGCGCACACGCACGCACACACACACACACACACACACACACACACACACACACACACACACATCACAGGGCATTTGCAGAGCTGGCTGGCTGCCTAAGCTGCTAATTACAGCTGTGTGTGTGAACTCTCACTCTCGCTGTCTGAACAACCCAATATTAAACACCAGAGAGAGAGAGAACCTCAGGGTAGTTCCTCCATAATCCATATTTAATGGCTTATTATGGTACAGCTTGTGGTTGTGTTCTGCTTGTGTTTTCATTAGGCCGATTAAAGGGATATTTACAGAAACCTTCTGTTCTGTAAATAGTTTCTGTGTGTGTGTGAAGATGCTCCTCTCGAGCGCTACAGTCTTTGACCTTCTTGACCTTTCCTCTGAAAGATACAGTGCAATCAAGGAGCAAGTTCCGTATGTGCAGCTGAAAGCCCTTAAGCCACAAAGTAAGTAGACTGTGGAGAGCATTCATTTGTTCATTCTTTCATCCATTCAACTTTTATTTATACTTAAGAGATCATTGAAGGGCAGTGGCATCAATTACAAAAACAAAGAAAAGGAAAAACAGCAACAAAGAGATGTAATAACAGAGGAAAGGCAATGCTACTATTACCTAATAAAAAGCCATCAAACCTTTTCTCTCAGGGTAGATCATTTTAAAAGATAAATTAAGATAATTGAAATGTAAAAAATAGTTTTGTAAGTCCTGAAACGTTCAATAAGGTAGGATCATTTGATAAATGATTAACAGCCAAGAAGAGGCTTGTGAGTACAAATATTTAAATGTAACCTTTTCTTCCATGAGAGGCTGGGATTGAATACAAAGTCAGACCATGCTAACTTATAGTTTGATTTTAGTTCTTCTATGCCACCTACAGGTACACACTCTCTTCAGAAGAAGAAGAACAGTATGTCCCATTTCAACCATACTCTACCTCATAAATTATCTTTTTACTACTTCATGATTTGGTTTTGTTCTTTTCCCATTATCCTGTAAAGCTTTGCTCAAAACAAAAGCTGCTGTTTTGCTCCTTCATCTTGCTCTAAATAAAACCTCTTGATTTCGTGTTCGACTCTTTTCCATTTGCTTGGAAATAATAGACAAACACGGACGACAAAACATTCATGCTTCCACTGACTCTCGGTAATTTAAGTCTTTTCTGTCCGACCTCTGTGACCTCCGTTGTGGAAACAGGCTTTTATGAGGAGCCATAAGGAGAGGGGCAGATGCTGAAAACAGACCAGAGAGTAATGTGAAATGTGGAGGAATTAAAGCAGGAGAGAGGTTTATCCTTGAAATCAGGACACAATAGCTAGTTGTGCCTATTCTGACACCACGGTGCTCAGCAGACATTTCCCTTATGATGGTGCAGGCACTTATAAAATCTGTTTGGTTGTGATGTGTTCAGTTATCCTGTTTTTGACATCGTGCAGTCTGATTATCAGGCTGAAATTGGGGTATGAAAATCAGATTGGAGGCTAAAGTAAAATAACTGATGTCGCGCTCACACTGATATCACATCGCTTCGGTGAGTTCACACAGCAGGCAGGCTGCACCAATAAGCATCCAAATAAAAATACATGACCTCACCAGCAACTGTTTATTTCTGAAGTCTTCTTTGTTAAGGCTGGGGAGCTTTCAATGGCTGTAATCAGCCTATTATCCATGCGTAACATCAATGAGGAAACAAGATATCAACAAAATCTGATTGGCTGCGACTTTTGAAAAGGTCGACAGTGGACACGTTGGATTACATTCATATTTAAGGCAGTAAACCCTTCACACAACGGTTAAACTTCCACTGATGATTCAACTTCCAGTAACTTGCTGAAGCAAAAACTCAATCCGGTGTATTATGTATGTTTCAGGGAATAGTGGACTTTGCACAGGATGGTCTACCTGCTGTACATGTTGTTATGTCATATATTAATGCAGTTCTGTGGAAAGGATCGTACGATCAGCAGCACACCTTTTGGTCTGACTTCACACTGTTTATCCACCCTGAGTGGAAACTTTGCAATCGTTCACTCCAGTATTTCCTAATGACTTAGTCAACACTCAAGCTGGTATCTGCATGCATACCTTGGTGTGTGTATGTGTAAGGGTTTGTGTGTGCGTGTGCATGTCTTGCTGTGCCCTGGTGAGCTGGTTAAGCCTTCACTTTGCCTCAGACATGTGTGGAATTTTCCCTCCTCATGACAAAATAGTCTTGTAGAAAATTGATCCTATGGAAGTGTCTTTGTGTCGGACATTTCAGAGGGGTCATATTGATTTAGAATGTATCTAATAATTTATTTGGAGCTATGTGAGGTGTGAAAAGGGTCGCTTGTGTTGACAAAACTAGAGAATTATCACACACCACTCGATATCCCCTCAGCTCTTTGGAGCGTTTTAGCATCTTTGAGCATCTATTTTAGTTTACTCTCATCACTCTCTTCACTATTGTTCTCGTTCTGATACATGCTACCTGCTCAGCATCAAGTGGCAGATAAAGTTAAGGACTTGCTGGTGAGACTAGTGGAGCATTTAGCAGATGATGAGCCTAATGTTTCTCTGTGGAGCTGGTGGTCACCAAAAGGAGAAGGAATAAAGGATGGACATTTGTCGTGTACAGAAAGGTGATGCCAAGTGAATGCAAAAGTTTCTCCAGATCTGCTGGTTGTGTAAAGGAGCAAATGTTTGCTAAAAGCAGCTGCTGCCATATCAACTGTATGAGGTGATAACCTTCTAAACCTTTTAGAAGTTCAAAAACTTGCTTCTGCGATGTATGTCATGTGTTGTTTGTGGCATAGTGCCACTGCCAGGTTCGCTGATGGCAGCTTTGTTAGATCTTTTCAGAATTTACTCACAGGCTGCCTCAAACCTAACTGTAACTCCAGCCCTTAAATTACCCAATCCTAAAAGCTAACTGCTTGAAAAATAAATTCTAGGAGCCACATTTCATATAAATGAAATGGGGGTCATCACATCAGCACGTTCAGTCGGTGCATGAAGTGTGACTTGGCTGAACAGTGTGGCAAAAACATTAGATTCCAGGCTGAGGTGCATAGATGTGATATGTCACACAATTAAACAGTGCAGTGATTCAGCTGGAGTGGGGATGAAATGGCTGCAGCTGCAGACAGAAAACTGCTTCTTGAAGGCGCGAGTTTACTTCCATCTCCTTGAAAATGGTTACTTGGACTTAATATGATCTTCTGTGTTCATTTAGTTCACATAAACATATTCAAAGCATTAATCTAAAAAGTCTCTATTCAGACAGGTAGAGAAGGGCAGTAATAACAAAGTGTTTCAGTGTGTGTGTGTGTGTGTGTGTGTTCATGTACTGTATGAAGGCAGATGTGTCCTCCCTTCTTCTGATGCTGCAGCCTATGTGTGTGTGCAAGCATGCGTGTCCCCGATTCTGCCCGTTCTGTCTGTTTACATGTGCGAGTGTGTCTGTATGTGGGCGTGTGTGTGCCCACAATACTGTTAGGTTGAGGTGTTGACAGAGGAGGAAGGTAACAGTTACAGACTTTTCCAGATGAGTGCAGACACTGATGGCTCACACTGATATAATATGATAATGACCAGACTGAACGGGCCAGACAATGTGCTGGTGTCATCTGTAGTCATGAAGAGGATCACAGAGCTCCACAGTTTAAATCAAGATCAATGTCTGATGAAAGGCAGACTTACAAGAGTGTCTTTAAATGAGCATTCTGGCATTTAAGAAAAATGATCAGATGAGAAGTTCAGCACTCACGTTTAACTGACCGCTCTGGGTTTTATTTTATAATGCCTCAGTTCTGTACTGTATTTTTTTTTTATTTTGTTTTGTTTGTTATTTTCAAACTGTGCTGTCATGCGAAGTTTGGCTTTTTTCCTGCAGAAAAAATTTCCAAGCAAACTGATTTGGACGCGTGTTCATCGCTGTTTTGCTAGAAACACACAAGAGAGTTTGTGTCCTTGCAGGATTTCAGGGGGTTGCCCAGCAACATCAGTCTAATGATGGCTCAGGCATCCATAGCCCCTTTCACACACGCAGTCCATCCCTGAAATGTTGAGGAACATTTCCTGCACGGGGTCATGTGTGAATGATCGATGTTCAGGGAAATCTGTTCTGCCTACTTCCCGCCTCAAGACGAGGATGTGCTGGTTTTATGTGTTTATTTCACTCTTTTTTTGATTCTATGTTTCAATCTATTGTAATGTATTTTAATGTGATTTTCTCTACTTGTTATGCTGCAATGTTTGGATGATTTTTCCTTCTTGTAAAGCAGTTTGTAACTTTGTTTTAAAGGTTTACGGCACTATTTACCTCAATGCATGCTTCTTCTTTACTGTCAACAGCAAATGATTTGTTGGTGAAAATGATTAAACCTTGACAGGTTTGAAGAATCTTCAGGTCCGCTCTGAGAGTTTGCCTCAATCAAACGTGAGAAGCTGCCTTCTGTGCATGTTCTAACTCGTCATCTATCAGGTCCATCCAGGGATCATCTCTGTGACAGCAAACAGCAACTTCACCATGAGCACAGGACCTCTGACATACTGCATGCAGCATGGACTGTTGCTCTAATGTGATACTGTGTCTAACCACTCAGCTTTTATATTTACATTTGTTACACAGACTTGGCACAGTATGTACATGAGCCAGCTGAAGCAAGTCTCCCGAAGTGCAGAGCAGCTCTGAACTCTGTTATACAGTAAACATACAAAGTTCAAAACATGTCGGTGTCACAGGAATTTTCCAACTTCAGAAAAGTGTAACCTGCCAATTAAGGATTGAACCTTTTGTGTCAAGCCTAGACCAGCTGCTATGAGTGTGTGTTTGTGTCTGAGTGTGTGTATGTGTGTGTGTGTGCATGAGGAAGTACTGAGGATGAGGCTCTGTCAGCAGGCAGGATTAGACCCAGTGCAGCTTCAACAAGAAGAACCTTTTCAGTACATCTCATCAAAGAACCTCAACGCACACACACACACACACACACACACACACACACACACACACACACACACAACCAACCTTCCTGCGCTGTTTCACACTGTGTATGAGCAAATCAGTGTTCACACTGGGTACACACACACCTGTTGGCATGTGTGTGTGTTTGCGTCTGTGTAAACCCTCCTCCAAGCAGCAGGGTTTTAGCGAGTGCATTTAGAGATCAGAGGTTTCTCAGGGCGATAATACAGAACACTCCACTCCCTCCCTCCCAACCAAACCAAACCAAATACACCTGAAAACACTCACACAGGTGTGTGTGTGTGTGTGTGTGTGTGTGTGTGTGTGTGTGTGTAAGCGACAGGGGTTGGCAGGGAAGGGGAGGAGAAGGGGTGTGGAGGGGAGGGTGAACACACAAGCACTCGCTCTCATATACGAAAACAAACACATGCAAGCTTGCTCTCATATCTCATACTCTCATACTCTCTCTCTCTCTCTCTCTCTCTCTCTCTCTCTCTCTCTCACACACACACACACACACACACACACACACACACACACACACACACACACACACACACACTGATCCAGGGCTGGCAGGCAAAGGATTACAGCTCTGTGGTGCAGCTTAGCTCCGATGTGAAATGTGAGGAGGCCTTGGATTGAACTTTCAGACTAATTCAATAATTACAGCTGTTATGAGCAAGGAGACCAGCCAACCTGCCTGTCTGTCTCTGTACCTGTCTACATGACAAACCTGTCTAACAACTGGTCTGTCTGTTTCTGTGCATGTATGACCAACCTGTCTGTCTGATCTGCCTGTCTGACCTAACTGTCTATCTCTCTCTGTGCCTGTCTGTTTTACCATTGCGTCAAACACATGGCTGTCTGTCTCTCTGTACCTGTCTGACGTGCCCTTCTGCCTATGTATCTGTCTGATTTACCTGTCTGCCTCTGTGCTCATCTGCCTCTGCCTCTCTGACCTACTTGTCTGTCTCTATGCACCTGTCTGTCTCTTCAGCGGTCTTTCTCTATACATTTCTGTCTCTCTCTGTGTCTGTCTGTCTGACTCTACATGCCTGTCCCTGTCCCTGTCCCTGTTCCTGTTCCTGTACCTGTCTGTCTCTGTCTCTGTCTGTCTGACCTACCTGCCTGTCCCTGTACCTGTCTGTTTCTGTATCTGTCCGTCTTTGCCTGCTGACCTATCTGTCTGACTACTTGCCTGTCTCTGTACTTGACTCTATATCTGTCTGTCTCTGTCTGTCTGTCTGTCTGATCTGCCTGTCTGCCTACCTGCCTGTCTCTGTACCTGTCTTGTCTCTGTATCTGTCTGTCTGACCTGCCTGTCTGTCTTTGTACCTGTATGACTGCTCTATCTAGTGTGTTTAAACCTGTCTATTGGTATCTGTGGAACCAACCTGTCTACCTTTCAGCTGTCTCTCTGACTTACCTGTCTCTTGTTGTACCTGTCTGCTTCAGTATCTGTCTGCCTCACCAGCCTGTCTGTCTGACTGCTTGTTCATCAGCCTGTTTTTTTGTATTATCTGGCTAGAAAATAAATCAATAAGTAGCCCTGAAGACGCTTCAGCAACATTATCATCATCACCTGTGTGTTTTGAGTAGCTGTGCGACTCTCTTTCAAGGCTGGTATTTAGGTTTCAGTGGCATCTAATGGTGAACCAGCTGAATGGCCCTCACCTCACCCTCCCCTATGAAGGTCACCTAAAGCAACAAATGCAAAAAGGCCCTCCTTAGAGTCAGTGTTTGGTTTGTCCACTCTGGGCTTCTGTAGAAACATGGCTGTGCAATATGGCGGACTCCGTGACGGAGGACCCAAGCCTCTGTTTATATAGTTATCATCTGTGTAAGTCTGTGTGCGTCTTTGTGTGTGTGTGTGTGTGTGTGTGTGCGCTAATGCGGGTGTGTGCGTGTCCTGGTAATTATCTGGTCACACAGGGTTTAATAGTTGGCTTCTAGAAAAATAGGTGTACTTTAGTTGCCGTGGTAACATAATATGTAGAGCATGTTGACGGTTTTAAGGCCCGCCTCCTGTAGACCTCACCCGGTTTCATACTTTGACAAAGTTTGCTGGAGGATTTCTAGCGGGCAAGGTTCAAATGACAGTTCAGAAGGACTTTTATGGTTTTGTAACACCACGTTCGTTTACCACATACGCTCGTTTACCACATACGCTCGTTTACCACATACGCTCGTTTACCACATAGACTTAGCACATGGCAAGAAAGCGGTAGGCCATCAAAGAAAATTGAAAATGAAGGTTTTTCTTTTTATCTTATGTAATATAGTAAAGGTTAGACAACTCCAAAGGTGTACAAAATTTTACTCAAGGCTATAAAAAGGATTGCACACCTTTAAGAGGTACATTGTGCAATATAGTTTCTTTGCGTTACTGCTATGAAAGTGACACTACGAGGAAAAATAACCAAATGAAAAATTCACCCAAAAATGATAGACATGCTAATACTTTCGCATTATATGAACTGGTGGGTCTGCTGAACATTAGCTTGTCACGGAAAGTTTGTCACAGATAAAAACGACTGATAAACGCTTACATTCTCAAACTCCATGCTGTCAGTATGTAACACAGGCTTCCTGTTAAATGAATTAATTGCTTTCATGACCAAGCTGAGATGACCCTGATGACATCATCAGCTCCTCCAGAGCCACAGAGGTCATTATACAACAGGCTGAGTACAGTCCTAATGACGAGTAAACTGTAATGTGTCAAATCTGCTGAGGTCCCCTTTAGTATTCCAATGATTCTGAAACATGCAGTTAAATGTACCTGCCAATGAATGTTATTAAATTTAGAAATAAAAAAATAAACTCAGATTAATTAAAATTAAACTAATTTGCAAATTAATTACAGCAGCCATTATTTGGCCTGATTTTGTTCAATGAATTTACATTTTCACATTTAGCCAATGAGTTAATGCTCTAATCCCCAGCGATTTGTAGTCATTGCAGCAGTTAAACCACGCTGTCATTACAAATAACCGACAGTAACACAGAGTAGTTTCAGTACAACTGGTGTTTGAATGAGATATTCTTCTGATTATGATTATAATTGTTGTTGCCTTTGGTGGTATTAATATAGTGAAACAATAAGTCAAAATTTACTTTAAAGATTTTTCATCAGTCTAATAAATACAAATGTGGTTCTGTTGCATGAATAAAGAAGATATAACACATTGTAGCTAAATGAACACCAGCGTGTTTGAATGAAATTTGATTGTAGGACAAGATCAAATATAATAACAGTAGTTCTAACGAGTAGGAAGTCCCACTGTTATGGATGAAAGTGTCAGTGAAACAGCTAGTCCGCATTTATTTCAGGATCTGTAGCAGAGCCTACATTCAATATTCTACTCCATACCAAAACAGTAGTTAGTACAACTTGAACTGAGGTCATGGAAAACCCTGTACATAAACAACAACAAAGGTCTGACTGAGCTCACATTGTTTGTGTCATTACAGCAGCTTTGTGGTCCGTGCATGTGTACCTTTGTTTATCTAAGTGATTTCACGTATGTGTGCTTGACTGTGTGTACATGCACTGGCTGCATCTACGTTCAGTGAAGTGCATGGAAACGTGTGCATGTGCATGTCGTGTATGTACATATGTGTGTGTGCAGTGTGTGTGTGTGTATGTGTGTGTGAAATCAGATGAGCTCATTGTAGCACTATGAATGGTAATCATACAGCCCCCTCTCGGCAGCCGTGTGTAACCTACTGAAACCCAAACAAGAGATGAAGTGTGATAACACACACACACACACACACAAACACACACACAGTATGATGGGAAATGCAGGCTATTGTGGAACTTGAACCTTCATGTCTCACTGCCAGGTGATCTCATGTTTTGGCCCAAATAAGACAGAGAGAGAGAGAGAGAGAGAGAGAGGTGTAGAGGAGGAGGAAACAGGGTCAGTAATTAATACAGCAGCAATGACACTGTAATCTGTACTGTAATCTGATATCTGTACACAAGCAGTTAATAAATTGGAACAAATTTGCACATATTTGTTGTTGTGTTTATTGCATTTACCCTGTGCTGTGCAATTTTCATTAAGAATTATAAAAGAAAAATTTTCCTTATTAGGGCGACACTGTAGGTCTGTTCATGGTTCAGGTTTATTTCCCAGTGTCATATCACAACAAACAAAACAACAGAAGGCGCTGAACATGGCACTCGTGGTAAAAAGGTGCTGTCACTTGCTTTGTCTGATTAGACCTCTTCTCAGGATGGTGCGTTTGACATCTCCCTCTTTTTCCTGTTACTCCTGTCGCACCTGTTGAGGCGGGACAAGTTTCACCATCATCATTCTTATTGGTGCAGTACATCAAGTTGGATGAAACCTACAGTAGCATGGCTCGACTGAAACCTGAGCAAATAAAGTCCTCCACACCAGAAGAGCTGGAGATGGCTGTGTGGCTGTGCAGGGCCTTTAAACAGTCAAAGGACAGACAAAAGTTTGTGTAGTATGTAATAAATATCATCATAATAAATAAGATAAATCAGATAAGAAGTGAATTAAATCCACTTTCGTAGATTATAGAAATTAGTCGTTCACCTGCATTTATTTAAGTCTCCCACTCTCACAAAAGCCAAGTCACAATTTTCTTACATAACACACACACACACACACACACACACACACACACACACACAGACATTGTGACCCTTGTGAACCCTCACAACCCCTCTCGTTCCCTGCTAACCCTTGCCCTCTGACCTTAGGCTGTAAACAGGTGGAAGCTGTGGAAGTGGCAGTGGTGGTGGTGGTGGTGGTGGGGGGGGGGGTATTATTTTCTCTGCTTAGTTTGGTGGCCTGGAAGAACCACACCTCCTTCACTTCACTTATTCAGTGCGCCTCAGTCCTGAAAAATGTGTAAAGAAAGTTTGTGGATGAGATTATTGTTTCAGAGCAGCTTTACTAAGTTGAGCTCTGCTGAAGTCTCCTTTATAAATTTGAATGAATGAACCTAAGTGTCACAGTATAATCCAAGTGTTTGGTAGCTAATCATGCAAATTATTCAGACTTCACAGGTAGATATAGAATTTTTTGCTTCATCACAGGCCAGTAATTGATGTTTTTGTCACGTTTATTTGCTTCTGAAAGTGCAGCTATTGCTCACACACTGCAAATAATTCTTTTCAGACTTGGCGTTGAATGTTCAAGTGTTTGGAGCGGCTATAGTTTGCTGTGGCATTGTCGGTACTCTAAAGGCAGCAAGGGAATATTGACAACATTTTCAATTTGCGCTGAACTGTTCCTTTAAGAATCCAGAGCGGCACTGGGGTTAGAGGGACGAAGGAGGGGAGCCTGGAGAAAAACTGAGAGAGGAGGGCAGGAGGGATGAAGGGAGGGATGGAGGGCAGTCACCTGTGGTGTGGGAATGGAGCACTGCTCTCTACAGGGGTTGGTGGTTTCTCCTGCTCCCCACTTGTCACCCCATTCCCCCCCACACACTCCACTCCACTTACCTCATCCCCCTTTTCACCTCCTCCTCTCTTTTGGATACAGCTGCAGGAGGGGGTGTGGGGGTGGGGGCACGTGGGTGAAGTGGATAGGTGCACAGTGAGGAGGATAAAGGGACAGAAGAGACAGAAGCAGGACGGATGAGTGGATCAAAGGGGGAGGCAGGTGAAGGAAACAAACTGCAGCCAGTGTGTGTATGTGTGGAGTGTGTTCGTATTGTGTTGTATTATTTTATGCCCCGAGAAACATTGACATACATAAAAGAGCTAAATGCAGAATCCTGAACACAGTTTATCCTGCTATGACTCTTACTGCACAGTTTAATATTCGACTGTATCACTGGTAGATACACTGTACCGTATGAATGCATCGACAGCAGCTTGCAGAAGTGCCACTGTGAAATTCAATGAGCATACATTTTCCAATCAGTGCCTGATTTATTATACATATCGAAAGTAATTGATTTGTCTTATCCAAAATTTTACAGTAAAACTTCTCCTTGGTTGTGCCCAAATATATCTGAGAATTTGCTGCAAATGTGTCAATTGAAAATTGAAACACATCAGACTATACACCATGACGTACTTATGAGTGTGTGTGTGTGTGTGTGTGTGTGTGTGTGTGTGTGCGCTGCCCTCTGTCCCCTAGGCAGCTGCTTCTAGATGACCCCCAGCAGCGAGCTGTCACTGGACATCTGCATCACACACACACACACACGTTTGTGTGCCTGTGCGTGTACATGTGAGTGTGGTGGCCTCTTTTCTGCTTGGTTGGGATTCTGTCACAAGTATTTGATGCGCCTCGCAGCCACACACACTGACAATCACTGACACTAACCACAGGAGACGGACAGACAGATGTAAGTGTGCGTGTGTGTGTTTGTGTGTGTGTGTTGCTGATGTTAACGATGGGAGAAAGAGTCGCGTTAATACAGTGCCGCCGAAATCACGGCCCGTGACCCTCTGTCAGCAGACATGTATGCAAAACAAGAAAAGTGTTAAAAAATTGCTGGTAACCTTAAGAAATACGGCAGTTATTTGAAAGAATGGTGCCAGCAGGTGTAAGCATCAAAAATTGATTGACTGAATGAAAGTATTACATTTACAGCCAATTAAAAGCACTTCTAAAAGACACAGTTTTAGCAGTGCAATTGGGAACTGACACAGAGACTTTTTTTTTTTTAGTTTAACATCAATTGTCAACCTGCTTGATTATAACAGATTCTTCACTTCCTTCACGTTGCTTCTCCTAAGTTGATTTCAAAGTCCTTCCTTGTCTCTAACGTACTACCTTAGCATCATGGAAAATGTGGCCTCTCCTCTGGTCTGTGTAGCCTGAAGTCATGCCTTCCCCATCATCATAGTCAATGCTCAGCCTGACAGGAAAAAAGATGCCAGGATTGCAGAAATATGATGCTTTAAGAGAAATGTGAGGCAGACATTTTAACAGTATATGGAAAAATAATTACAGTTAAAAGCAGAGAATATGAAAGTGAAGTGACTTTCTCTCCGACCTTTTCATTTAGTAAATATTAACTTGCAATCATGCAAATAGTACATACAGCTTCATATATACAGCTCAGCAAGAACAGAAAAAGAACAAAAAACAGACTGAATAATGAGTTAAGTAGTGCAAAATTCTAACAAGTTGTTAAGTTGTTGTAGGAATCAGTTTGCTATCAAACCAGTTCTTCTTCTTGTTCTCAACAAGCAGATATCAACTGGTGATAAAAAGTATAAAAAAATCAACATTTATCTTATTATCACCTACGACAGAAAAAAATGTATCTGCCAGTTCCTTGAAATTGCATCACATTTCAACATGAGAAAGCTGTCAGATGAAACTAAGAGAGAGACGGGGACAGACGGACGGACGGACTGACAGACAGGAAGCAGGAACTTTTCTTCCCAGTCGTCTCTAACTCTTTCTGCTGTGCACACAAGCTGCACGTCTGACAGAGTTTTCCGGCAATCTCCTCTAATCTGTTGAAACAATGTGCTGAGGTGTGTGTGTGTGTGTGTGTGTGTGTGTGTGTGTGTGTGTGTGTGTGGGAGCCTGTGTGAGTGGGGTAAGGTAGGGTGGGGTCCCACACCACTGTGATTGGGGTCAGAGGTCGTCAGGGAACCAGGGAGCTGTCATGCTCCATTACATTGTTCTTTGGGACAGAACTAAAACCAGAGTGAGGCACACTGAAAACTTTTTTTAGTCCACTTAACAGCCCCATTTTACACTCATCTGGACACTTACAGGCTCTGCATGACCACACAGGCACACACATACACACACATGCTCATCCTGTATCTGAAGTGCTCATTAATTTACAGGAGATGGAGTAGGTCATAGAGTAACTCTCTACGTGACTCTTTCCAAAAACCTTATTTTCATTCTCATTCACACTTTGCACTAACCTGTGTCATTAAAGCAAGCAACTGTAGCACAGCATGTTTTTATGAGTTACGTTGCTGCAAATGATTTTTTTTTTTTTTTTGTCACAATCAGTAGGTATGTTTGGGAATAGGGGGAGGCGATCAAGTCTTTTGTAACAGTGTATGTATACTGTGAAATCAATATACTGTAGTTATATCATGGCACCGGAAACTTTCCAGAAATGCAATAACAAAGCCAGTTTTTAACTAAGGGCTAATCCAGGGAATGAAACACCTGACAAGTTAAGGTCAGGTAAATATTGCCACGTACGCAGCTGTCCTGCTCATGGATTGGGACTTAGTGCAAAGTGAATTGCCTCCTCAGTTAAAATAGTAGAGCAAAAAGTTCTGGTAAAGTTTAGATCTTCACATTGAAGCCTGATAGTCAGTGAATTGTCATTTTGTTTCACTCCATTCATTCAGCATTCTGTTTGTATTAGCTGATTTCTAGTTAGGAGGGAGGTTGTCTTGTGTTGCCCTGCCCAGTCAGTAGTAAGTGACGTGTCCATCCCGCTGACATCACTTTCAGTTGACACAGAAGCTGCAGTACCAGTTGTAAAGAGCAGCGAACTTACTGTTTTCATGCTTCACGCAAGCACTGCTGGCACAGATCCACACAGTTTAACAGTCACTTCATCGGATCTGTGACCAAACAAATACCGACAAGCATCTTCTACCTTCTCCCTCAGAGCTCCTGGAACATTATTTGTGTTTTGATCATTTACTTTTCCAACAATCAGCTTACTGCTCACAAAGTCAACTATAACCAACTATTGTTCTAGCTGTCTGAGGCCAGTGTGTTGCTAATATAACAGTCTAAGTAACTGTTACTTGCTTACTGTTTAACCTTTGGACTAAATGACCTTTCACTGGAGAGACTTTGTTTCTCTCTGGCATGAGGGACAAGTGACTGATTTGACAGCTAGTCGAAACCAATTCAGTTTTCTTGTTACTGTGTTAATTCAGTTTTAAAAACCATTGTGATCAAATGTATTTCCTTTGTCTTGTTTCATCCAAGACTGTTTTCACAGCCTCACAATTGCATCCAGTTAAAACGTCTGAAGGCCAACTTCCTGTCTTCAACCAAGTGTTTTTCTTTGATAAGCGTCTGTGGTACGAGCACATTGGCACACACTGTGAGAGATTCAGCAGAGGAATCCATACTTTCACTGCGACATTCTTGGCCTCCACCTCATCACTGATGTAGTATGGTAGCTGTTGTACTAAAAACTAGCCAAAAACACATCAGCTTCCCGCACTGTTAATGTCTGGAGCCTGGGTTGTTGAACTGATGCACTAGACTGCTCTGAAGATCAAATCAGAACACCTTCCAGGAATTTCTGACTTCCTGTCTGACATAACTTTCAGCCATGCACCACTGTACCTTGAAAATGACCGCTGAGGAATGCTGATTTGGAAGGTTGTAATGGGTTTTTCCTTTCAATTCTGAGGCAACTTTCCACCGTCTACGTACAGACTGTTTCCCTGACAGAAGGTGCTCTCAGCTGTCCACAGCCTATTCATCACAGCAACAGGCCGGCTGACTTAATGTCTGCTAGCTCTGCAGAGAGACACATGTGATGATGGAGTGCAGGGTTGGCTCGGGCAGCAGGTGTGTGTGAGTGTGTGTGTGTGTGTGTGTGTGTGTGTGTGTGTGTGTGTGTGTGTGTGGAGAAAGACACACAGAGAGGCAGTCTTTTGTCTCTCATGCTGCTGGTCAGGTCAAGATATGATCGATTGGCTGAATGACTGGATATTCTATTAGCAAAAACGAGGCGGGTAAAATTGGCTCTTCTCGCTGCTTCACCAAACTTTGACATGGTGAAATTGCTTCATTCAAACAAGTCCTGAACTGCCCCTTTGCATGACGTCACAACTACTCAAACTAATGATATCCTGCATGTAGCTTTTCCTATTTAGGAGAGGGCACTACAGTGTGGAGGATTCTGATTGATGATTTTGTTGTTTGTCATTAAACCCCTGCTGGTGTGGACCTCTGGAGACCAAATAATAATATGATAATAGTTTACCATAACTTTATTTATACAGCACTTTTCACAACAAAGTAAAAAATGTGCTTTACATGGTTGAAACAGGATTAATGCTCTTCAGGACTAAGGAAAATAAATTCAGACACTTGAAATAATACAAAATGAAATGAAATGAAATACCCAACAGGAAAGATAAGAACAAGAATGACAAGAATAAAGCAGATGAGACGTGTTGGAAATAAAATGGAGTGGCGGTAGCATTAGTAAAAGGCCTTTTTAAAAACACTTTGAGAAGTGATTCAGAGATGCCACTGATTCTGCAAGCCTCAGATCGTCTGGGGCTTAAAATACTGCAATGAGTAGCCCGGCTCTGTCGTAACACACTCCGCCTACCAGCACCTCTTAAGCTCACTAATTAACACCTCACTGTATATCTCGTTTGCCGTTTACAGGGAGTTGTATGTTGGACTATTTCCTGACCCTGTGCAGTCACCGGGCAACCAGTGCATGCCAGGCCCACAGACACCGACATCCCAGTATCATCTAATGGTCTTAAATTTGTATTTACTGTGTGTGTCTGTGCGTAAATGTACCAGGGAAAAAAAAAAAAAAAAAAAAAAAAAACTGAGGCTCCGTCCTGAACTCTATCATTCCTAACTCTAACATTTTCCACTACTTTACTTGCAACATCCACATACCTTCGTTCTTTTGAACAACATTGGCCTGTTAAGAAACTTTTGCTCAGCGATAAGGGGACACAAAGGCCAGCTGTGAGAGCTGCTGTCGCTGACATGTCGGGATTTCCAACAGGTCTGTGTGAACTGGGTGGTGATGGTGCAAGCTGCTCCTAAGCAAGCAGCTCATGTTTAGTCCCAGTCTAGTGGAAAAAAACCTGCTTAACCTGTCCAATACTCCCTCTGATATGTCAGTGTGTGTGTATGTGTGTGTGTGTGTGTGTGGGCTACTTACCTCACTGGGTGCTGTAGGAAAAACATCCGAACATTCATCAAAACAGCGAAGCACAGATGAAGATAAGGCCGTTCTGTTTTTTGTATGACAAGTCTGTTTTTGAGTGTGCGTTCCTTTCAGAGGGGAGAAGGAGGTTCCTATGCGCGTGTGTGTGTGTCTGTGCATGCACGTGTGCATATGTCAGAGAGAGGGAGACACAGTGTTTGGGAGACACAAGACAGGACATAGAGACAAAGAGCAGGCTACAACTAGTTTTAAAGCCATATGCTGCCACCAAGTCAAATATCTGTCTTTGATTGGAGCTCTCTCGGAGGCCAGATAAGAAAAGCCTCCGCAGTGTGTGTGTGTGTGTGTGTGTGTGTGTGTGTGTGTGTGTGTGTGTTTTTTCAAGCTGCTGCTTTCAAGGCATCTTGTTCTCCCCTGAAGTCCGATAAGACACATTAAAGGCTGGAACAGCCTGCGCTCCTTTATGAGCAGTGTAGGTGGGCAAAGCATCCTGGTAACAGGAATCAAAATAAGGCAACACGTCCTTTCAAAAAAATGTCAAAATAGGCTGTCAAAAACGACCCGTATGACCTCTTCAAATGAGTTATTCCAGCATTTTTTGATGTGCCGCTTGAAATTATTTAGTTAAGGTTAGGGAGAGAGTGTCCTCATGGAGATCGGGTGCAAATTAGGGTCTCCAGGGTCGAAGTCACATGTCACTTGTTTTGTATGTCCAAATATCCCCTGCAACAGCTCTCATAAGAGGTTTGGGGGTATTGTATAAGATAGTATCATCAAATAACATTGCTCTTTGCTACTTATTTGGCATAAGAGGTTGCTTGTCAAGGGAATGTAATCAGAGGTCATTTTAAGCCTTCAAACAACCAATTCTGTCTGTTTTTCTCCTGAGGCCTGTCTCAAATAAACAGCATGTAGTGTGTACTTCATAAACTAAGTTCGTGAAGAATGAGCCCAGATGAGGATGCTCATAATCAATCACTGAAACAATGTAAGTCTTTATAAAAAGCAAAGTGTGAACCCTGACAGATGTCAGATCATGTTTCTAAACTTGTGCCGTGAAATGAGTAATTCATGCTTTCTAATGAATAATTAATGCTCACAAATTAGCAGAAGGTAACCTGTTTTCCAATATGTTTGAATGGAGCAGAGAGACTATGGCACAACTTTGTGTTTAACGGTTAAAATGTAAATTATATTTAGAATGTATTTCAGTACAAGCTTAAGGAAAAAATTGTGAACCCCCCCCCCAAAAAAAAAAAACAAGTGTCTAGTTGAGATCACTCTTAACTTAAGAAGTAGAGAAGTAGAAACACATCACGTGAGTTCCATCCCAACAAATGGAAGGCCATCCCTCCCAGCTCCTGCAACAATGCAGGAGTGCAATCTGTCATGATTTCTCCAAACTGGTCCCCAGCACATCGCAGTCTTAACACTGAGAGAAGTGAGGCTCAACAATCATGAGCAAATCTACAACACTTTCATACCGTCTGCTGGCAGAGCGTTTCCAGCTGAGGAATAACATTCAGAGGAGTGTGAGTGGGATTTTACATATCCACATGAAGACTTCTGTTCTTTTCATTTAATAACGCTAAACTTATTAGTGAGAGTGTTAAAATGTTTGATGAGGGATGGGCTCTCGACTTTAAAGTGTTTAAAGTTTTTTTTCAAAGTCTTTCATCTCTCCCTCCCAGAGACATTTTAATATGTTACACATTAACTCTACAGATGGTGTCGGAGGCGACAGACCAACGTGTGCGCTGCAGAGGCGTGTAATTGTGCCGTCGCTCGACTCGGCGGTTTGTTTTCCAAGCTGGGAGATGATTGGAGCTGATAAGACGAACCTCTAAATATAAAGTTGTGGAATCATTAAAACCATGTAAATATTCCCTTCCAATCCCTTTACTCTAATCCCGACCATGACCAATGAAACCATTCATTAGAAAATCATCAGCTTTGCAACATTCCAGGATTTTTGACTTTATGTGTGTGTGTGTGTGTGTGTGTGTGTGTGTGCATTTGCATGTGAGCATACAAGTGAGAGCTTGTGCATGCGAGTGTGATTCATGCAGTGTTGCTTATGCATCCAGTTCTGTGTGTGTGTGTGTGTGTGTGTGTGTGTGTGTGTGTGTGTGTGTGTGTGTGCATACATTGCCTGGGTGTGTACTGTTTATTTATGTAAATCAGTGTGCCGTGTTCATTTTGGTTTAACTGACAACATTAGGTGTAATCCTCAGTTGAAAATATCAGACATTGTTCCTGGTCCATTTAGCAGATTGGTAATGAGAATCACTACCTGGCTAGCACTCTGTGGCCCAGCTTCAAGGTCAAGAAACTGATCAATCTGTGAGGTCCAACAAGCATATTTCAGACATTCATATGTGTTTCGAGTTTTGCTGTGCAGTCTGCAGCCAATCAGGGTTAAAGCTTCTAATCAACTTTGAGGGTGAAGACATGAAAGTGTCCTGATGGGCAGCTTGTTTACACATTTAAAAATTGCTTTGCTGTAGGTGACTAACCATGTAACCATATAACCATCAAATACTGCAGAACCCCTAACTTGTAGCAGATGTCTGTTCGTGATTTTTAATGTCACCTGTTTGTCTGCAAGTCTGCCAATAGCATTTAGCTGCTAAACAGCCAGATATTTCCCTCAGGAGTTAGTAAAGACCAAAACTGAACCCTGGACTTGATTGCAGTGTCCTCTGTGGTAGTTTTACCATAATTTGCACACTGGACTTGTTTACTTGCCAGTATTTTTTTTTTTTTACTAAATCTTCAGGAAACAGATATATACCAGGAAGTAAAAGGCTTAGTGAATTCTTTACTTCCTTAATCCTGAAGTCTGTCTTGTTGAAACTTCATGGCACCACTGTAAATGATCATTGAAAACTAAATAAGTATCAGGATACACAGTCAATCACGTAGAGAAAATCAATTTAAAGACTCTGTTTTTTGTTGATTGGGGTTTTTTTTTTTTTGTTATTTACTTGAAAATGTGCTATTTTCCGGGGAGCAAATATTCTCCAGTAAGTTAAAGCTGCTTTCATGAATTCTTTAAAACTGACCGACACTGGTTTTGAGCTGGAGGTGGGTGTGCTGCCACAACAAACACATACATTCTCCAGAAACACACACAAAGTGCCACCAAGATGGAGGAGAGGGCCTCCATTTCAGGCCAGGCAGTGGGTATCAGTGAACCTTCCCCCAGGTGTGTGTGTGTGTGTGTGTGTGTGTGTGTGTGTGTGTGTGTGTGTGTGTGTGTGTGTGTGTTTGTGAGTAAGAGAGAGCTGAGGCACCCTCCTTGGCAGCCAGTTTGAGGAAAGATTATCTTGACAAATTGGATAAACATCTTGTGTGTGACAGGATGCTGATGGAGGGTCCGCCTGCCCACACACACGCACACACAGTCACACACACCTGGGGTAGCTGGTTTGTTTAGCCACAGACCATGTGTGTATTTGCGTGTGTACTTGCATGTGTGTTTGTGTGTGTGTGTGTGTGTGTGTGTGTGTGTGTGTGAACCCAGCCTAAAGGCAGGTAACAACAGGCCTCCCTCCTCAAACAGAGCATGCAGGTTCTCAGGTGTGTCTACCTGCTCTGCTTCAAATACTCTGCCTCTTTACTCTGTGTGTGTGTGTGTGTGTGGTACTCTATAGAAAGTTTAAAGTGATCTCATTGGTATTTTCATCTTATATAAGTTTGGTGAAATCTTTCTGTAAGATCAATAGGAGATTCTGTGTGTAGCTGTAAAACCACACCGTAACTCTGCACTGATTTGTGATATTAGTAAAGTAAGTACAAGTACGTAAGTGTGATATTTCTCTTAATATTTTGCCAAATGTCCAGTGTGGTATGTCTGTAAGCATCCATTGTTAAGGTATTTTCATTTACCTTATCTTGGCGTTTGGATCCTGTAGGGCACGGCCAGACTTTTAATGGCAGGAACCCCGTGCAAAAACAGTATGCAGCCTTGGGCCTTTTAAATTAAGAGACCATCTTAGTGAGTGAGTTGTAAGCACTTTGTGCTGTTCACTTGAATCTGTATTAAGAAGATTTTATCAGTGTTAAATCTCACTCACCAGCAAATATCACTCCTAATAGCTGAAGTGATGCTGAGGCAGGTGAAGTCTCGTAATGGAAAGCACATCACAGAGGTATCAGTCTGCTCTTGTTCAGTGTCAGAAGACAATTTGTTTGCTCTGATGTGTATGTGATGTCAAATACACTGGGCATCGTGGTCATGGGCACTCAAATGGGGAAATCTGGATTTTTCCAAAACTCTGACGGCTCAGCGGGAGCTGAGGTTTGTTTAAAAATCCATTTGGTGTTGTTCAGGACTTAAAACTCCAAACATTTGAGCTGAACTTGGTAGATGACAGAAGACATCAACAATGACTTGGTCCTTACTTTGATACTTATATAGTTTATGTTAAAAATAATTATAGAATTTTGTAGCAGACTGGTTTGACCAGTCACACTCTCAGATATCCTGCAGTAACATTGCATTAAATTCTATAACCCTAATGCCAAAACGCTGGGACACTGTGTAAAACATAGATAAAACAGAATGTGATCTTATGCTAATCCTTTTTGACATACTCAATTAAAAGTTGGGAAAGTTGTGGAATGCTCCAAAAACACCTGTTTGGAACATTCCACAGGTAAACAGGCTCAGTGGTAACAGGTGATAGAATCATGATTGGGTATGAAAGGGGCATCCTGGAAAGGCTCAGTCGATCACAAGCGAGGATGGCGTGAGGTTCAGCACTTTGTGAACACATGATTGGATAAACGATATTACTACATGAGCTCAGGGACACTTTGTTAAACTGCTGTTTGCAAATGATTTTACTCTGTTTTTATCGAAGTTTTACTCAACATGCCAACTTCTTTGGAATCAGGGTTGCACCTAAACACATGCAGGCACATGCAGTTTGCACCCTCACACTCTGGAGTCATGGAGAGGTTAATATATCCACTCTCACCCTCTCTTAGTCCCACTTTGACGGGTTCATCTCTTTTTAAACCCGGCGATTCGTTATCGCTCCCCCTCTCTTCTTCCCTCTTTCTGCCGGTCTCTGCTCCACAGGGGTTTCTGAGCTCTTACATTTGGAGGATTTGCGGGGCCACTTTTGTCTTAATTAAACCAACAGCCCATCTTCAGCAGAAGAACAGAAAGATGACTGTGGCTCACAGAGGGACACTGAAAACACTTGTGCGTGTATGTGTGTGTGTGTGCGTCTTGGGCATGTGTGTGGGTGGCACAGAGAGGTCACAGTCTTTACTGTTAGCATAGCAGCGCCATGCTCGATACTCTTAATCACACTTTCCATTTCAGGCATTTAGCCAACACTGTTATCCAGAGTGACATAAAATAAAAAGCCAACATTGCGTGTCCCCATCGTGGCTGATGACCACAAGTACTTAAATACTACAAAGCACAACATGACCAGCAGAACCAGCAGGGTGCTGGTCTTCACTGGGCGACACTGCGAAGTAATAATCTGCAACATCTTCATATCAATAAATGTGTTTTTCTTGATCATGAAAGCTTTTGTGTCTTAAAATCCAGTTGTCAAATTAGCTACTTAAATTAGCTTTATAGGCATGGAACACAAGAATATATAAGGACTATAAACAGTAATGTGGTTCGTTAAACATATCTGTCCACTAGTGTCCAAATTCGTGCGCAAATATATCATCAGAAATTAAAAGCTGGTGCTTCTGGTTATCATATGAACAATAGCGGCTCATTGGAACATACATATTAAGAAACAGGTAGTTTTAACAGTAACAGTCATCATAGCTGAACCGACAAACCAACGCCATACACAGGAAGTCAATTTTTAGAAGCGCAAAATGTAATAAGAACACGTGACAGACTGTGATGATGAGTTTATTAGAGTGTGTGTAGGAGGAGACTGGAGAATCTGACTCATTAGCCACTGATGTGACACACCTGGAAGGAGTCAGTGGAGCAACAATGGACATGAAGAGTTCTTCTGTGCCAACACAATCTTTACAGGGTGAATTGTTTAAATTAGATGTTTTGATTGCACAACAGTTTGGAGCTTTGCCATCCGAGCTTTAACACACAAAAACAAACCCGAGCTGCATGCATCGAGAGCAGAGAGGGTTAGCCACAGCCAGGAGAGGCCGACCAACGAGAAAGGCCAGTGTCACCTGTCGCCTGTGTCATAAGAAGACACGCAGGGACAGGCTCTCGGCATGTTACATGTGACGTACGACATGTTATTAAACTTTTTACCACCGATACACATAGAAGGTGCCCTCTGTGCTGAGTTTAATATCTGAGCCGCCAAGAAGCCACGGTGAATGAATCTCAGCTTAAAGTCAATATAGAGTAGTTTGCATAGATGTAAAACGTTGTTTTAGTCACACAGGGTTGTGTGTGTGTGAGCGTCAGTGGTGTGGAAACGTCAGTGGAGCAGCAGGGAGGTTACGGAGTAGTGGTGATAGTCACTACAGGCCACAGAAACACAGTCTGTTCACTGAAATACAGTGTTCACTATTAGGCAAGCAAAGGTCAGTGTAGAGCCTCAACCCAGCTCTGTCACACACACACACACACACACACACACACACACACACACACACACACACAAAATAACACCACTGTTGTCAAAACCTTCTCAATACAATGTTGCCAGTCTGTGTTTCACTAAAATACTCCAAGCAAACAAACTAGTATGTCTAGTGTGTGTGTGTGTGTTTGTGTGTACAGAGCAAGTGAAAGAGACCACTAATCAACTCACAATGAGATTGTGCAAGAGAAGAGAAGAGAAGAGAAGAGAAGAGAAGAGAAGAGAAGAGAAGAGAAGAGGGCAAAGAGAGACAGAGAAGATAAATGAAAGGTAAGAGTGGTGAGCTGAGAAGAGCACAGCTTCTTCTGTATGTTTGAATGTGTTTGTAATTGTACAAAAAGATGGAGATATGGAGGAGAAACTAAGTGGAGGGGCATTTCTGAATAAATGTGCAGACTTTTTCTCAACTGTGTTTCAGCTCTAATCAAATTTTGCAACGACTGCAGCACATGTAGAAAGAAACTGAGGTGGACCACAGTGTTTGGAGATGGAGTGAGCAGACGTGTGGTCTTCTTCACCACGTCATCGCCAACTAATGAACCATTATTACTTTCATTTGTCTCAAATGTTCACTAGCTTGGATTTGCAATCATCCATGTTAGGTAGACCACAACATTACCACAATATTACTGTGGCACAACAGGAATAATATGAGGAATGCTGTTCGTCCAACAAAGAGATACATGCATGCATGCGTGTGTGTGTGTGTGTGTGTGTGTGTGTGTGTGTGTGTGTGTGTGTGTTGGTGTGAAAACTCATATTACAATCTCAAAACTTGCATTTATGGAGTCATTAAGCATCAGGATAAGTGAAACTTTATGGTCAAGTTGAAACACTTTCAATGAATTTGTACCTGTTTGCATCCACGAGCACCTTGCAGCACCTGTTTCAGCCATTCAGACTGAAGCAATCTCAGGTGCAATCCAGGGTTTTAAATAGATCATGATCTTTGATCCAGCAACCAAATCCTGTTGTTTTCCTCTTACATTTTAGATTTCTGAAACTCTTTCCTCAAATGTCAGCGATTGAAACAAACCACAAGTGACCCCAGATGTGTACATCACTGAAAGCCACTCTTCAAGTATTTCCTGATGAAAGTTTGAGCAAATTTTGAGCCATGCTATCTCTGAGTCCAGCTGACGAGACCTGTACGTTGACTTCAGCAGGACTGTGGCATTAGGTCTGTTTTCCCCTGTGGCACTGCAGGGCTAATTTACAGTTTACAGACAGGAAATGACCGTAATTCCCTGAGCATCCCTTAATCTGCAAACTCTTTCTGTTCTTCATGCTCCAGATGATAGGGCAACACACTCACACACACACACACACACACACACACACACACACACACACACACACACCTACACTCTCAGACACAGTCCTGAGCTGCTCCGTGGTCAATGGTAAAGGAGATCCAGTTCAAGGTGATTAAGCCTTCTCTTCAAGACAACAAAGAATAATCCAGAACACGTTGACATTACGCCCACAGGGACTGACTGTAATGTCTCAGTGGATGCATGGCTGCTGTTTATCCTCTGTGCTTTAAGTGAAGAGCTTAACCTGCGACAGAGGGACCATGAGTACCTGTCCTAATATCACTCCCTTTGAGCTTTGACATTTGCAGGACACTCTACAGCTTCTGTCGCCGCTGTGAGTTTTGTTTTCTCCAGAGCAGAAGAGACATCGTCCTGCTTGCTTCTCTGGAGTCAGATATATAAAATAACGTTTGGATTTCAGCGGCATCCTGTGAACCCAAAACTGCCAACTGGTGAGTCCGTTCCAGCGGATTTTTCGGATGTGGGCCGTCTCACCTTGGTGATAATATGGAGGATGCTGTAAGGGCCAACAACACTTAGCTCTGAGTGCTGCCAAGGTACACACCGCCCTCCTGTGAAATGCCTTTCAGCCCGTTTCAAAGTGGCTAATGTGGTGTCTGTTGCCAAGGCAACACAGCACCCACCAAAATGATGTTTTAGATTTTTGGCAGCATCTAACATCCATTTTGACAAAAAAGAAAAAAAAAAAAAAAAAAAAAAAGCATAAACACGTACACAAATATTTGCCGTGAAGCGGTTTGATTTTTCACATGGACACCCCCGCTGAGATGTGAGACCGCAACACACACCTCGCTCTTATGGGTGGTCATGTGATACCAGCGCTCCTTTCAGGTATTATGGCCATTAGAGCATTTTCACACTTCAGCTAATGTTTTTTTAATGGACAAATGTGCTTTTAAATTACATTAAATTCCTCTTGGCTGCGACAAATTCAAGACAAATTTGTGAAAATCCGCTTTTTTCTGTAATACCACTCGAGCTCTTGGCCACGCTCCCAGTATGGGCTGTCCTGTGATGGAGCATGGGTTAGGCAAGCAGAGGCTGTATGATTTGAGAGCTCGACAGTGGCACTACGCATTTAATAATCTCCTCGCTGCTTCTCTCCATCTTTCTGTTTCGCTCTGTTTTTGCCTTAGAGAACACCTAAGAGATTTTACTCTGTCTCAGGAGGTTTGGTTGGAAAAACTTAGATGTAGTGTATTTGCCCAGAACCCTTAGGACATCTGTCCACACTGGGTGATTGTACCTCACAATCGACGTCCAGCACCCACGTTTAGTGCCAACGCGGGAAGTAGTGTGCACTTCATGTTGCAAGGCAGAAAGTAAAAGCGTGGAGGTCGAGGTGGTGGATGGGTGTGTGGTGCATCAGACTTGAATGCAGGAGCCTGGAGATTGCCTCCTTTCCTTGACCCTAACCCAGTGTTTTTGTTGTCTGACCTGAAACATACTTTTAAGAGGAACTGAACACCTGACTGAGTGTTTCACTGCTCTCTCTGGCTGAAAGTTTCAGTCCTGTTTTGCCTCTGGGTTCTGGAGTAACACCTGCGCATCACTGCAGCGAGGTGACAAGTTAAACCTCCGCGTATAAATGTAACAAGATTTTCAAGGGGTGTTAAGTTACTCTTGACCATGTTTTATTTGCCATGATATTTCCCTAACCTTCACCATACTGGACTTTGTGCACAGAATTAGTATTTATGCCTTTGCCCTGTTGTACACATTCATGAATCTAAAGAAACTCTGGGAAGAACACGTTGCTTTTATCTGCAGTAAAGATCCTCCATCACATCTTTTAATGGGCTGAATGTGGGCACGACTACCACACTCGTGGTTTATCTGTTTTAACCACCTTGCACAGATTGCGTGGAAAGTGAGAATTTTAGAAACATTTGCATGAACATAATCTGGGGTTTTGATTTCTTAAGTTTGTGACTTTATGGTGCATTGAGTATGATTTCTCAATCCGTTTTTCACTTCTTACATTCCTTTTGGTATGTAAACACTGTTGTTCATGGAAAATACACATTTTTTAAAAGCAGCAGATACGTACAATGCTGATACTTCACCCAGACTTTATGTACTCAAGAGCCCAAAGGTTAGGTTACTGCTGGAAGAACACACAGTTCACAGTATATGATGTCCTTGCTGTTCAAAAAAGGCGTAATAGAGAGGGAAGAATAAATGGGGACAGATGAGTGATATAATGCACTAAAATTCCTCAAAACTGTTAATGAAAATATAGATATTCTGTTAAAATAAAAGTGTCAACATTATAAATGCATTTTCTGATTTGCATATGGATTTAATAATAAAACCTGAAAATAATGAGCCTCACATATACAAAAAAGGCCTGAGAGGAGAGATGGAACGAGATGGGAGGAGACGCAGAGAGAGACAGACAGACATGTCCGTGAATTCTTTCCTGTTGTGATGAGCAGAAAAGAGTCTTGTCTGCTGTTGTCTCTCACACTGACTGTATTGTGTTTTGTGTTTGTGGCAATCAATGCCATCAACTCCAGTCACTGCCTGCACTTCATTAGGACTCTGTTCTGTTGCTCATTCAGCTCGGAGTGAAGATGAAATGACATGACACAGTTTGATTGAATTGCATTATCTTATGTTCTATTATAAGACGGTAGAAGAGTGACACGAGGTTATTCGGAGGAGGTGGGAAGAGATGAAATTAGATGATGAACAAATGATGAAATGGAACAAAATGGGGATGAGATAAGATGAGATGGAAGGAGATTAAGAGAGATGAAAAGAAAGTTCAGGGGAGAAGGGACAAGACGACACAGTGCAGAATATGTATAACACAACTGTGTCGTATTTTTAAAGTTTATAGTTTTGCAGCACACATTCAGCTTTTGCTGCAAAAATATTTGTTGAATTTTGTTGTTTGGTTTTCATCTAGGGATTATTTTATTCTGTTTCTGTGATAGAGTGAAATTTGTCAGTTTCTGCAGGAATGTGGAAGGAAGATAACCATCATGGGAAGTTAACAAGAGAAACTAGTTTACTATAAGACTTTCCATTGTTGTAAAATGGTTCATATATTGTCTCTGCACTGTCAAAATGTCAAGAAGTCTGTGTTAAGTGCATGCATGGCGTGCATGCGTGGCTGTATGCTGAGAGTTTAAAAAAAGATGTGTGACATCATTGTCTGCAGACACAGTCGTGTGATTTGGAGAACTGGAGGCTGAGTGTGTGGCACCAATTCACTCTGTGGCTGCTGGGCTATTCAGTCTTTTTCAAAGGAGAAACTGATGACTTGCACACACTCTCACACATTTATCAGCCAAGTGAGTAGGCACATTTGTCTGTTTTTATGTGTGTGTGTGTGTGTGTGTGTGAGAGAGAGAGAGAGAGAGAGACAGAGAGAGAGCAGGGAAGCCTACAGAGGAAATCTGCCAATAATTTGGTTTTACTAAAAAAGCTTCATAGTAAAAAAAGTAAGGCCATTATTTACTATACTTATCGTTACTTGAAGACATCGTGTTTGAAGTCATCTCATCACTCTCCAATCTCTGCTGGGTTTGGAGAGTAACAGGTTCAAAGCTGAGAAGCCAAATATTAGCTCTCTATATACAATCTATTCTGCATTCACATACAAAGTGTCCACGTGATTTGGTGGAGTTATAGCTTTTAACCTGCACCAGTGGGTCCCTCCTTATCAACACATGTTGTGCAACCAAAACATTGTTCAAACCCATAGAGGTTTATTTCACAGTATAGTGAGAAGAGAGTGTGAAATACATAGAGGGGGCGTTGATCGGTGTTAGAAAAGGTGATTGAATCATTCACTTATGTAAAAGCAGCAACGCCACACTGTGAAAATACTCCATAAGGAGTAAAAATCTTTCAATGAATATTTACTCAAGTAAAAGCAGTAAGTACTTTTTGCAAAATGTGCTTTCAGTATCAAAAGTAGAAGCAAAAGCAGAAAAAATACCCCTTGAGTTGTATACAATTCTATGTTATACTGCTGAATTATTATTACAGAACTGAAGCATAAAGCATTGAGCTGTTGTAGCCTGTGCTGGGGAGTTTAATCAGTGATGGTGTATCATCTCTTATGACTTCATCACAGGGTTGGGATGTAAAACCTTATGTCACCTGCAGCTGCTGCGACATCACAACATGTGATCTCAATAAGCAGCTCCGTCTTGTTCTGGGGTTATAACACACATTTCAACTGCACGGTTCTGCTCCTCTTCTTCATTTTTGAAAAGACTTGAAAGCCCGTGACACATACACAAGTCGATATGCAAAAACATGGGTCTCATTCATCCAAAAAGTTCCTTACATCTCCAGACATACTGAGGAAAACAAGGTTTGGAGACCTGCGAGCTGCCCATTGTTCTGCAGATGATCTCACATGATAGAGAAACCAAGTAGGGCCATGCGTGCACAATATAATAGCTTGTATTATTGTACTCATTGTCATATAGAGTGCTGGAACAAGCAGACATATGTATGGCATTGTCAGACACTGTTTAAAATATATTTAAATTAAAAGTCTAATTAGAAAGATAAACTGAGGTCAGTGCAGACAGGGGTTCAGCGTCTAGCTCTGTCCCTCCAGAGAACAGACTGATTCTCTCTATTATTGGAACCAGTCTGTCTGTCTGTCTGGCTGACTGTCTGCCTTCCTTCCTCCTACCAATCTAACAGATAATTAGCAGGAATCTCCTCTAAGGATGAAACTGAATATTTGGTTTTATGCTTCGGCAGCTAGACAGAGAGAGAGAGAGAGAGAGAGAGAGAGAGAGAGAGAGAGAGAGGAGTGAGAAAGACAGATGCCTTCTCACTGACCTTATAGCTGAACTGTAATAATGTTAAACCATTTTTCTTTCACTTTCTCATTCTACTGTGTGAGTGTGTCTGTGTGTGTGTGTGTGTGTGTGAGAGAGAGAGAGAGAGAGAGAGAGGTGAGATGAAGAGAGTATTCCAGAGGGCTTAAGGGCATTTCACAATGTTAAAGGGGTAGGTTTTCAATTACACTCTGTGTGTGTGTGTGTGTGTGTGTGTGTGTGTGTGTGCGTTCACATGCTCAATGACAGACTTGAGCCACTTCCACCTCTCTGCCGCTAGCTGCCATGCAGGCAGTAACACACACTTTTTATGATGCCATAACTGACAGGATAATATACGACATGTTTGTTTTGTCTTTTAAGGACAACATGAGACATGAGAATGTTTGAGGCATCAGTGATTACAGTAAATACAGGAGATCACCAAGGAGCTGGCAGCCTCTGCTGCCTTCTTCACTTCATTTTGCTTTCTGTGTCTCCAGCTCAGATATGGCTGAAAGTCTGATCTGTTTTTAACTGTTTGACGATGACATGAGAAAGTGTTGTTTGCGTTCTGGATCCTGCCAACATGGCCTGAGAGTTTTTTTATTTAGTGACCATAATCGTTACCTAAACTTCACCAGTTCTGTGGGTGAACTTAACCTAAACCATAGTGATGGCAGACCAGAGAACTGTCATAGGAGTCATTTGTGTAAAGGCCATTTGTAACTGCTTCTAATGACTGTTGGATAGTTTTTGACAAACTGATCATCCTGATGATGGAGGCACAGATAAAAATGCAACAAGAATTTTGAATTCCTAAAAAAAAAAAAAAAATGTCTGAAAAAAATGAAAAAAAAAACTAATGAAATGAAAAGTTTGGTCACTGTAGAGTTTGACTGGTGGGACACGTCAACATTGCTTTAATTCTGCATTCTAAGTTAGCAATTCTTCAATGTTTCCATCAAGAAGCCATCATAATACAGAAGACAAGACCTGAATTCATTAAAATTGATCCCAACTGTGTGTGAGTGTGTGTGTTACCATAGATGAGCTTATGGTCTGTCAGCTCTTCATTGATGTTTATACGCCTCCCTTGGAGCGAGTATAGAGCTGGGAGTTGATTAGCTTAGCTTAGCATAAAGACTGGTCTCACTGGTAAACAGCTGACCTGGCTGTCTCAAAGCTGTTTAATTTTCTTTTGAAAGAACCAAAGATGGACACGTATCAACCGTCTCCAGCCTTTACTTCAATAATCTATCCTCCTTTGTCGTCTTAGTGTTTTACTTTTTAAAGATCCTGACTGACACTTACAATTTCATTTGAAAGATGTATTTTGTTGATAAAATTTTAATAGATGTATTAAAGTACACCCTTCATCCATTGTTTTATACACTACAAAGCAATTTGTGCAGAAGTTTGACTTTGCAAAAACAAACCTGTTGCACGATGGGGCAGATCTTTGCCAACCTGAGGGTCCAGAAAGTCACGGAGACTGATGTCGAGCTTCTCAAACTCAAGACAAAAATGTCCTTCATAGGAGGAGTCTTTCCATGAGACGATGTTAAAGTTGTCTGAGTTCAGCTCTTTCATCTTTTTAAGGTTTGCCTCCTGAATGTGTGAGATATTAGAGAGATCTGGTGTGAATGTAAAGTGTTAATGAATTATTAGACAAGAGAAATGTTGATAGAGATCATTTGTGTTGCTCCACTTCCTTTGCCTCCACAATGCATTCCTTGGTTTTCAGGATTTTCACAGCCACCCTTTCATTGGTGGCTAAGTTCATGCACTGGGTGACGTCTCCATAGGTGTCCGTCCCCACGACAGCCTGCACCTCATACAGTGGTGTCGGAGAAGATCAGGTCTCCTCTGACCACCTGAAAGCCCTGGCTGTCAGTCATGGTGCAAGATCAAATGAGCTGTTGATTTCTCACACCTGAGAGCAGAAAATAAGGAATTTAGACACACAAAGTCCTGTTTCTCCTCTCAGCGCCTGGCAGCCAGTACCCATGCATACAGCAACACGTGGACAGGCAGGGATGTGATTCATCAGGTTCAGTCAGGATCAATCAATTGTCTGTCATTTTAGCCTTAAAACTGAAGACTGAGAAATATTGCTCACTTCTACTACATCTACAGATTGAGAATTTTAGAGTACTGTTTAAGATGAAAAAGTAACCAGTGAGAGATGGATTCAACATGTGACATTTGGAGAATTTAATCACCTTACCAGACGTCCGGAGGTGACTTGATGTCAGTGATGTTTTGTTGTTGTTGTTTCAGTTTAGAAGAACTGCTCTCAGACAAAACTTTTCAAAGATGTTTGCAAGTTAATCGGCCAACAAACAAGCTTGAACTGACTGAAATGATGAAGTCTAACATATATAACCTGTGACATTCTGCTGATGGTATTCCACCATTCTGACTTGGATGGAATGGAGCTTTGCCTTCGATAAGAAACTCCACTCTATACAGATGCACATGTCTTGACCTTGACAGAAACTTTAATTAACCCAGAGGGGAAATTTGCATGTCACAGCAGCAGCACATGAACAAACCAAACAGTACAAAGAATAGTGCAAAAACAAATGTCAGACACAAGAAGCAACTTAACAGTAAAGAAGCATCTTCTTTTAAGCACATGCATGCATACAAGTGTGTTCAAGTTCAAAAGATGTATTGCACTGTGCCATAGGTTACAGAAAATGGAATTAAAAAGTCCACTTAGCATGCCCAGTGAGACCTCATCATCCTCCCACTCCACTGAAGTCCACACTGCAACAAAGCAGACATGAGGTGTACAGTTTGATGGTCATGGCAGGAGGGATCTCCTGTGCTGTTTGGTGGAACATCTTGAGGGTATAAGTCTTTGGCTGAACACCTTTCTCTTCTACCAGCGTGTTGTGGAGGGGGGAGACGTTGTTCAGCATCCTGTTACACATCTCCACCTCCCTGAAAGTCCAGCTCAACTCCTCCAATCACTGAGCTGCTCTTTCTAACCCAGTTTATTGAGCTTGTTAGCATCTCTCGCCATCACTCTCTTTTCCCAGCACGTCAGCATCAAAGATAGCGCTGGCCACCACATACTGGTAGAACACCTGCAGCATCTTGTTGCAGACATTGAAGCCTCTGAGCCTCTACAGGAAGTAGAGTCGGCTCTGATCCTTCTTGTACAGGGCTGCTGTGTGCTCAACCCACTTTGGCCTGTCCTCCAGGTTCACTGTGAGGTATCTACAGGAGAGAAGTGTATTGTTACGTTTCCCCTCAAAACAAACTTAATGGCGGTCGCTGGTAGGGGAAACTAACAAAAAAAAACAAACTGCACTCAACACAAAATGGGCCTCTTGGGGTCTAAAAGGTGATGGGGAATAACTTATCCACACACCCACTAATTCTATCAAAATGACAGAAGAACAAAAGAAATGAGCCCAAAAACAAAAATTGAGAGTCACTAAAAAGGAGGGAGTGAAGTTCTGGAAAAGAAAGAATCACTACAGTTTAAGACCATTCACACACTCATTCATCAATGCCACACACAAAACCAGGAGAGCCAACTGAAGGTGTTAACTCTCCGGTATCACACACGCAACTAAAGCAGAGCCACAAGCCTCCTTTTATAGAGCAGCCCGGCTGATTAGCTCCAGCTGCGCGAACGAGTGCAGGTGCCATCAATAGGTGCCCATCATTGAAGGGGTGGAGCTTACTGCCTACCTTCCACCGTAACAGTCTGCAGACTGATACAACAGTCCTGTAACAAATCCTTCCTTAATGAGGGTTATAATGTTCAGCTGATTCAACTTTCAGATCACGTTACAGGATGTAGTTTGTGGTGTTGTCCAACTGTGCTGAATTATGCAAAGTGTTCCTGTAGCCTGATTTCTTAAACATCATATAAGGAAGGAATCTGATTTCCTTAGTCACCATAAGGGATTACACAAACCCAGTGAAAATGGATGCATTTCTGCAGGATGTTTTCAGCACCTAACTGTTGCATCAGTGCATGTGGATACCTCTCCTCTTTAATGGTTATCTTTAACGGCCTCCTCCATGTGTGCATCTATACTTACAGTACAGATTTTTAATCATAATAGTAATTTTCATTATTTTTATTATTATTTTAGACTTATTTGTATGGGTAATCAACAAAATAACACAGAAACTGTAAAGTATTTATTTTAAGGAAAATAGATCAATATCAAATATAACAATAACATACAGGGTGAAGCTGTTTATAATACACTCAACATTTCACAGTTTGTGAGACTTTTTCCTCCATCATGAGCGATTTTTGTACATAATAATCTCCCATTTTTGTATGAGTGTATCTGAGTGTATTTGTATTTATCAAAGCTCAAGTGATTGATAACCATCAGCAGCAGAGATGTGGATCGATGAAGACTTTTGGACAACAATATGAGTGTGAGATCTTGTTTTCACTGAAATGATCATGTCTGTGTAGGTGCTTTGGTTCTGATTTCAATAATTAGGCTGAATATGCCCCAGACATTTTGACATGACTGTTTCCTTCATACTTAAGTACAGATATTTACAGATTTGTTGACTTGTGAAACCATTTCAGCTTAGTTTGAATGTGTTTATCTGATGAGAAAGTCCAAGTAGTCCTTATTATTCAAATCATATTATCTTGTCAAAGAAAAACAGAACTTGGAAAAACTCATCAAACAGTTGAATTTAGATTTAAGAACATTCACGCTCTCACATTTGAAAGAAGAAAATGATTCTGCAACAAAACGTCTCAGTGTCTTTTTAATGAATCTTCAGCCCACAGTGAAAACACAGCCATTGTCTCCATATGTGTCCCTGCGCTTCTCTGCACCATGTTTACTGATTAATCTGTCATCCATCAATACCAACTCATCTCCGCCCAGTAAACAGAGGTATCAGTGATGGATCAGCCTGATTTGTATCAAGAGACAGGACCTAATCAATGAGGTTAAACACACTAATGTGGCTCTAGAGTGTGTGCAAACAAATGTGTGTGTGTGTGTGTGTGTGTGTGTGTGTGTGTGTGTGGAGGGTGGAGGAAAACAGCAGGCTGATGGTGCAGGTTTGATGTAACAGAGTAAGTTTCATCACCCGAGGCATTGAGGATGAGGAGGAGGAAGACGAGAAGAGACAGAGGGGAAGGGAAGCAACATGAAGAGTCTAAAATGACTCTCTCTCTCACACACACACACACACACACACACACACACACACACACATACACACGCAGCCAGGGACAGACATTGGGTGTCAGCTTCCATCAGTAGCACGTATGGCTGTGAGTTATGACCACAGATATGCGATCATTTACACTCACTGCTGCAGATAGCCAGGGGCTACTGTTCTCCCTGTGTTTGTGTGTGTGAGTGAGTGTCAGCACACTTGCTTGAGTATTTGGCGTGTCTGAAGCACAAAGCTGAAGATGAACCCAAATGTAACTTTTATTTTTGTTACATTCCAGACGTACAGAAATAAAAAACACATGCTGTCAGAACTCCCATAAGGCTTTAAGTTCATTTAATCTTTATTACAGGTCACCTTTATTTTTACTATCCTGTACAGTTGTAAACACACATTCTGTTTCAAATATGGACAGAAAGCCTCTGAGATGTTTCAGCTCTTCAGAAAGACTCGTGGGAAACCCTTATGAGAGAACTCATGTGTTGCAATGTTTAAACTGTTTTTATGAAGTGTTTTTATTTAAACTTGCACTAAATGATTTTTTGGCCACTCGGGGGCAACAGAGACAAGTTGTGAACACAGCATTATCATATCACCTTTTAAATTGATACAAGCAGCTGTTAGCAAACAGCTGCTTATTGACACACGCAGCACTCACAGAGCAACATCATCATTCATTTGGAGACGTCCAACATTCACTGTTTTTAGCTCTGTTTTGGATCTCTACCAACACTTGAGGCAAAGCTGTTTAAGAGAGTCACGGTCACATTGTCATTTGACTGTTACTGTAAAAGCATAAACTACAGCCACTTTAATATTTAAATACTTGTGCACTTCTAATATAAACAGTATGTTCAAATATTAATATCACATTAACAAAACTTGTGTCAAGCTCAGTGATACTGCAGTTTTGAAGGAAGAGTTGCCTTTAAAGGTTTTGCTTGTAATCCTTTAATTTAACTGTTAATGTAAAAATCACTAAACTTGTCGATTGTTTTTTTTTTTTTTTTAACCAACAGAAATGCTATGCTAGTTTCTCATCCAGTAGACATCAACTGTGGATAGTCTGTTATGGATGCATGCAGTGTAGCATTAGGATAAGCATTAGCATTAACGTCAGTATTAGTATTAGCAGTACTAAGAGTGGAATTTGATGTGGAACTTAACAACTGACCACACAAAAGTCACATTTAGATGTTTGACTTCCTCAAACTTCTATTTAAACAATCTTAAACTGGAGCAGACCTTCGTGTTCTTCTGGCCACGGTTATGAGGAACTCAAACTCTTAATCTGCGCTTCTTTATGCCAGATCACCTGAAACTTAGGTCCAGCTCAGGGTTCCAGTGGATTTAGACTTTAAGGCTTTTCATGATGGTCCCTCTGTGACTGCGATGGACATAGTACCACACAAACAGAAATACACTGGAAGCACACACTGGCACTGCATGTTTCTGATGACATGTTGCATCTGTTTCTGATAAATTAAGAAAACGAGCTCTGAAGAAAACAAAGAGTCATTGCACAGTGTCAACATTCATGGGGGAGATGTCAGGCTGAATTCATGTCATAGAACATAATGAAAATGTGAAAAACACCATATATTGAAAATAAAGCCGAGGAAATCTGTCAAGGAAAACCTCCAGAGAAACAACAACATGCAGAAGTAACAGAAGGGTTTCATCTGGATTATTTCAAGGTGTTTCTCTGCCTGCACATTTCCCTCAAACCTCAGAGAGCTGTGTGTCCTGTCCGGCTGAAGCTTTCGTTTCACTTCAGTTCAGGTTATTCCAGTTCGGATCGGCTCGGCTTGATTCACTTTAATTCGGTTTGCTTCACCTGGAAATGGCTCACGCTACTGACGGCAAGCTCTCATTGACTCTCCACCGCTTGTGCTCCACTGGCTCGATGTTACACCATCAGCATCACCTACAGGGAGACAGAGAGGCAACATTAGTGTGTGTCAGTGTGTGTGTGTGTGTGTGTGTGTGTGTGTGTTGCTGAGAGAAAGACACAAGGACAGACTGGACTCAGGTATGTGTAAATGTAACAGCTCTTTCTTCTTCTCTCTCTCTCCACCTGTAATCAGACTACTGTAATGTGAAAACCTCACATCTCCAGGAAGTCTGCTTTTGAGGAATAATAAGGCAAAGTGTTGTTTCTTTCAACATTTTCTGTTCAAAAGCACATTAGTGAAAACATCAAATGTGTTTTGTTTCATCAGTGAATTCTTAATTCAACCAACATGTAGATACAGCAAAGGCATGACGTGTCTGTCTCAGCCAAGTCAAACCAATGTCCTCACACACACACACACACACACACACACACACACACACACACTCACACACATACAAAATTCAATCATGTCTCTGCTGCTGCCTGGGGGAAACAGTGTGGAAGTCTCACTATAGTGGAAAATCACCTTTTCCATGTTATTTTACACAGCAGCGCACACACACCCTCACATACACATACACTCACACACACAGTCTGGCAGCATTTACACGAGGAGGCAGGAGATCTGATTTTTGAACTCTTTGTGGTGCAGATCTCACACCGTCATGGCTGTCTCAGCCAGAAGAGTCAGTGAGGAATGTGATTTTTATGCAACCGTGAACAACATCTGGGCCTCAAAGAGCTAATGTGATCTAGTAACAATAGTGAGTTTGGTGCTGTGAGCTTTCCTCGTGAAGTTCGCGTCATCATGACACCTGAGTGGACTGCTAACACTCGACATCATAAATAAGAAGTGAGTGTCCTTTAAATACGCTTTCCTGATGTTCCTGATGCTAACGTAAAGGGACAGTTTGACACGTTGGGAAATAACCGTATTAGCTGTCTTGTGGAGAATTAGATGAAGAGATAAATATCACTCTTCCTGGAGTCTCTGCTGCTTTCCTGCCGACTTGATGACCGACGAGTTAAAGAGTAATCAGCATGGATTCAAAGCATTTTCCATGAAATGTTTTCGTTCATTCGTCTACCTTCTCTTCTGTCCCTCTAAGTCACATATGTCAAACTCAAGGCCCGCGGGCCAAAACCGGCCATGATGGAATTATCTTTGGCCCACATGATAATATCTAATCATTATTAGAGCTGGCCCGCCGCTATATTGTACACACCGCTAGTACTACAAGTCCCACAATGCACTGCCAGTGCGTTGGCACATCAATCAAAGGCCCACAAGCGTGAGTTCCTGCCCCACTCGTTCATCAGCAGCCTGATGGAGCTAGTTACCTGTGGTCAACTTTCACTACCCTCTCCCAGAAAAATGGCTAAACAGACGGTGGACTTTGGAAACGGGTTTTCAAGGCAGGTGGGAGGCAGAGTATGTGTTTGCAGACATGAAGGACAAAGCTGTTTGTCATCTGTGTGGAGACAGTGTGGCTATCATGAAAGCACATAACGTGGCGCCCCTATAGCTCAGTTGGTCGGGTGTGCGCCCCATGTATTGAGGCTGTCAGTCCTCTGCAGTGGCCGCAGGTCGACTCCCACTCCCAGCCGCTACATCACAGTCGCTAACATACCGTACGCGCTGTGGAGTGTCACTGTAACAATCACCATGAGCTTTCTGGTTACTTGTTGTCTTAGCCGTATGTGCTGTTGTTGGCAGCGGCGGTATGGGCAGTTTCTCCTTTGCAGGTGGCTGTTGCTCCATAGCTTTCACCAGCCGCCTGACGCCGCTCACAGAGCTGCTTGAGCAGCAGCTGGCAGCATGAGCGGAGGGAGGGGGCGGTTCACAGCATGTGTGAGTAGTGATTGACAGATGTCAGACACTCCCTCACACGCTCCCTCGGCTCTGATTGGTTGTTTTGTGTCGGGAAATCGCAGTAGGAGCAGTAGGCGGGACCCATAGAGCCGTTTTTTTCACAGATTACATGTTTGATGTACTGCTGTCTGGGCATAAGGACAGTTTTAGCAAATATGACAAAAAAATACTTTTATACAAGTTACCCACTGTAGCTTTAATGTTGTTGTTTATCTTATCAGCTGTGTTAGTTCCAGGTTCAAGTATCTGTCTTAGACTAGTGCGCCTCAGAGAGCAGCACACTCAGCTTTAATATGTGTTGACTTTTTGCACTCTTTGGGCCTGTTTGGTTTTTGTTTGAAGGAAATTATTTTTTGGCTGTTGTTGGCCTGTGGGAAAATGTTTTCATTTGAAATGACTATGGAAAGCTGCAGATAAAGCTATAAGAAATGAATGCAACTGATTATTCATTTATATAATGAGTAATGTTGTTTTATAGGCAGTAACTTATAGTCTGTGTTAGTTCCAGGTTCAACATGTGCAATATGGTCATTTCAATCAGTTTTCAATGAACATTGAACCAGTCCGGCCCTCGACTTAGAACAATTTTTTTAATTTTGGCCCACTGTGTATTTGAGTTTGACACCCCTGCTCTAAGTGAACGGTGAGTCGATCTAACAGAAACACAGTATTATTACCTCAAAGGAGGAGCTCACTGCTGAGCGAGGATCTGTTCCACCAACGTTTCAACCATTTCAGACGCCTGTGGTGGAATTCAAAGTGTCACAGAGGAGCAAAATAACGTGTTGAGCATCTCGTCAAGTCGCTCCGGCTTAAACGGCCTCTCTCCAGAGTGTGTTTAGGAAATTAAAGGCCAGGGATTTTTTTCATAATTGTCTATTTTATCATTTTATTACAGCTAGCTTTCCTCTGATGGGCTCCCTTTATGATTTATCAAATACAATTACTGCACGACTTATTTCAGGAGCCTCTCCATTGCTGAGGACCATTTGTGTGTGTGTGTGTGTGTGTGTGTGTGTGTGTGTGTGTGTCAGCTCTGGTGTATTTAAATAGCATTAAGTAATTGGAAAAACAGGAAAAGAGGCAGAAAAGCTAAATTGTCTTTGTGGATTTATACCCCATCCCCCTTTCTCTCTGCTGCTGTTCGGAAATGTTCCAGAAGCTTCTGTTTAAATGGTGAAATAAGAGGAAATGATGGTTGAACTGATGCAGAGAAACTACTCTGGCATAGTTTCCCTTTTCTGCTGCAAAGATATTTCTTCAGGAAAGAAGAAAAAGGAGATAGAGAGAGATAGAGAGAAGGACAGAGGCGCACAGAGCGAGCGAGGTTAATTCCATACCTTCCTCTTCCTGTTAATGAAGTGTAGGTGGCGTCCCGGTCAGTGCAGCTAATTGAACAGTGGAGATTACAGCAGCCGCTGCTCCTCTGTGAAAAGAAGGCCGTGTTCATTAGTCGTTGCCATATAATATTCATTCTCTGTAGGAATATGTAGATAGCAATCTATACTGAGAGGGTGATTTGAAAGCTCTCAACATGTGCTGTGGTAGCAATAACTCAAACACTTATCATTTGAAAAATGACGGCGTTGGGCTGCTTCTGTTCATCGTCTGCCATTTCCTGTGTTTATCAAACACTTTTACTCATAGTGAGCTTGATGCTTGATTCTTTGATGCAAAATTATTTCATCTTTAACATTTTAAAGGCTTAAACCACTTCCTGCAAACCATGGCCCCCTGCAAAGCTGAAGGATTCATGTGTGAAAAGGCCTTTAAATCAAACTTAAATCACACCTTATCCTGTCCCAGGGCAGCTAGCCGGTACATCATGGTTTGTGCTCAGAAGACATTTCAATATTGTGTGAATCATAATATTTATGTGGACTATTACAGCTCGATGTCTGCTTCGTTAAATATTTCTGATATGCACTTACTGGCAGAAACACCTGCCTTTAGAGACTAAAGGTGCCTAAACACTGTGATAAAGACAGTTTTGCAAGTTTATCACGTCATGCTGCGTGAGACGAGTTTGATCAATTCTGAGGCATATCAGGTGATGTGAGGAACGTTTCTAAAGAAATCAAAGCACTACGATGTGATGCAGGGACATATCATCTATGTATGCTGCTCTCAAACAAGCAATGCGCTTTGGCCGTAGACACTGACAGCACATACACGCGTTAAAAAACCTGTACAGAGGAGGAGGAGAGTGTGAAGCCAGAAAAGACAGCAGTTCACGTCAACTCTGCAATTCTTCTGTTGTGTTCTGATTGGTTGGTTTGTAATCGTGGTCACAGCAGCGGTCACATTGTGGGAATTTGGTCCTAAATTTCAACACCTAAAGTCCAACATTGTGGTCATCAATCAAACAAGATCTAGAGCGTCACCACATTTCTCTCTTCATTGTCATCTTTTTCACACACTATAAAAGGCCTTAAAAGGGTCTGTGTGTCAAAACCTTGTCCTTAAGTAAATCAGGTCAGTATTTAGATGAATAAAATGATATTATGTGGATCACTGAGAATGTTTTCATTCACATGTTGTGCCAGATTCACAGGAAGGAGCGTCTGAAATGAGATTCTGTAATGTGTCTTCACACCATGTGACGTGTGTCTGCTGCCCTTTTCATTTATTTTCATTCATGGAGGTTTCTGTGGTGAAATGCAGGCCTGTAATAAGGTCTGGGAGTAATATGCTGACGTCTTAAACAGAATAAGACATAATAAGAAAAGGCTGAAGCAGGTAAATATAAACAAATAAACTGCATCCATCTGCCTCAACTGCATCTTCACTCAGCTACGAATGCAGACTTTTTAAAGTATATTTTCTGAGTATCTAAACTTGAAATGTGCTGCAGGACAGGTGGGTGGGAGCCTGGATGGGACAGTGCACAGGCAGCTGTGACAGTGACCCCTTCGTCTGGTTTCACGATGCTGCAAATAGAACTCAGTGAAAAGCCAGCATGTCTTTATCAGGACAAAAACAAAACTCTCTGCGTCTGT